>NC_081851.1:72796244-72923281 GCF_963259705.1 Myotis daubentonii | reverse complement strand
GCCACCTTCTTGGCCAGCTTCCTAGGAGAGCGGCAGGACAGGAACAGGGGCACTGCCCCTGCACCTCCCTACTAGGGGCAGGGGACATCCCCCTGATCCTGGATCTGGGCTCACTCGTGTCTCCCCTGCTTGCCCTCTAGCACAGAGGGGCACAGAGCTGGCTGGGGCTGGGGGGCGGGGGGGGTGGGCAGGGGGACGAGCTCCACCCTCTCCCAGTTGTTTGTATCCTCGTGACCATGGTTTCCTGCAGGGCAGTTTATCATTATTGACTTTGGCACCAGCACCCAGGCGTTTCAGGGAGGCCACCGTTTCCCAGGACTGGGAATACCTCGGGGCTTTCCAGGCAGCCTCGGCCTAAGAGAGCCTCCCCCACTTTCTGTCCAGGTGGTCCTCTGTGGGCGGAACAGGTGAGACAGGAAACAGCCGTGGTCCAGGGGGGCGCCCCGCGCTTCCGAGTGACCAAGACCTGGGTTTGCATGTCAGCATGGCCACTCCGTAGCTCTACAAAGGAACAGCGTAGGGCCTTTACTTGTCCATCTGTAAAATGGGGTAGTAACACCTGCTTCTCAGGGGTTTGGGGAACATCAGAGTAACAGCCACTATTTATGGAGTGCTTGCAAAGTGCCCTCAGCAAAATGCCAGTTTATTCGCATTATCTTACGTAGTCTCCCCTCGGCCCTCCGAGATAAAAGCTTTTAGCCCCAAAAAAAAAAAAAAAAAAAAAAAAAAAAAAAAGCTTTTAGCCCCATTCCACAGATGAGAATACGGAGGTTCTGGGGAGTTTATAGTCACACAGCAAGTAAAGTGGGGTCTAACTCCAAAGTTCCTGCCACCATGCTCTTCTGTGACCCAAAAATCAGGGGGTAGGTGTGTGTAGGGCCTGGCACATTGAAGCACAGAGTAGATTGTAATTATTATTAGTAATTACTCAGAACCCTGCTGTCGGACACGTATCAGGAAATGGAATTTTCAAAACCCCTTTCCCACTCACTTTGACCTTAGCATACATTTGAATATGAACACATTTCACTTCCTGGGTATTTCTAAAGCGCCGCCTGAGTTCCAGGTCCTCGCCAACTCAGGGACCCTCCTCCAGGGTGTCCTCAGCCCACGCCCCGCACCCCACCTCCCAACCAGTGCGCCCCTATTTCTCTCTCAGGAGGACTCTGGATCGCTTCAGCCCAGCGCTGACTGATGCGGGTCCGTCGGCAACTACGTGCTGAAATACTGGAATTTCTGAGACGTTTCCACGGTTTATGGGGCCATAATATTTGAGGTGGGAACCTGGAAACCGTCCTTGACACCTCCCTCCTCCTTGCCACCCCTCCCTGTCATGCCCCACGCAGGCAGGGAAGGGAGGGGCACAAGCCAGGCAGGTGGCCCAAGGGGCACAGGCCCAACTCTGTGGTTTCTGAACATGAGCCCTGTGTCACAATTTGGGGGGAGGGCAGTCAGGACTGTTGTGTTTTTTCATTGACCCAAGAGTTGCGCAAAAAATCAATCCGCTGGCTGGCCCTGTCCGGCTTCCTTCCTGAAGGTCGTGCCAGCGTCCCTCCCCAAGGCCACCGCTGGCTCCAAGCCTTGTGCCTCTGACAGGGGTCCTGCTAGTGCCCTCACACCACAGCCAGGGCCATACTTCAGAGACCAAAGCCCCTCCTTCAAAACCATTTGCACCCTAGGAACCCATGCCAATCCACGAGGAATAGACGAAAGGCCCATTAGGAAAATGGGCCCCTCCCGGCCGGCGTGGCTCCGTGGTTGAGCGTCGACTCATGTTGAACCAGGAGGTCACTGTTCGATTCCCAGTCAGGACACATGCCCGGGGTTGTGGGCCTGATCCCCAGTGTGGGGCATGCAGGAAGCAGCTGATCAATGATTCTTTCTCATCATTGATGTTTCCATCTCTCTCTCCCTCTCTGAAATCAATAATAAAAATATATTTTTTTAGCCCTGACCAGTTTGGCTCAGTGGCTAGAGCGTCGGCCTGTGGACTGAAGAGTCCCAGGTTCGATTCCTGTCAAGGGCATGTACCTTGGTTGCGGGCACATCCCCAGTAGGGGGTGTGCCAGAGGCAGCTGATCGATGTTTCTCTCTCATGGATGTTTCTAACTCTCTATCCCTCTCCCTTCCTCTCTGTAAAAAATCAATAAAACATATTTTTTAAAATATTTTTTTTAAAAAAGAAAGAAAAATGGGCCCCAAAATATGCAAAGCAGTTCCTCTCTGGAAAAAGAAATGCAAATGTCAAAAGCTTATGAACAGATCCCTCACCTCCTTATCTCCTAAATAAAGAAACATCAAAGCAACCATGTGATGTCATCTGCACCCCGACCTCCGACCCCCGTGGGAAAAAGGAAATGGAACCGTTTGGTGATCCCTGCGGTGACGGGTGAGGGGTGGCCCTTAGGACCCCCACGGGCGGAGTTTGATGCCAGGAGTGGCAAACTGGTGAGACTTCTGCGGGGCGGTGGCCGGGAGCAGCCCTTTGACTAGAACTCTCCCCTGGGAGGGCGCCCAGGTGCAGACCCGGGACAGTCCCCTGTGTCTGAATCACACGGTGCTGACAACAGCAAGGCCTGGAGAGAGACGCCCACCCCAAGGGGAGGGCCGAGTCAGTGGCCTCCATCCACACACTAAGCCAGCGGCTCTCAACCTGTGGGTCGCGACCCCTTTGGCGGTCGAACGACCCTTTCACAGGGGTCGCCTAAGACCATCCTGCAGATCAGATATTTACATGATGATTCATCACAGTAGCACCATGACAGTCATGAAGTAGCAACGAACATAATGTTATGGTTGGGTCACCACAGGAGGAACTGTATTGAAAGGGCCAGAAGGTGGAGAACCGCTGCCCTGAACGCTCTGCAGGCACGAGGAGGGGTGGGGTAGGGCTGACGGCGCGTGCTGACGAGAACCATCCCTCTGGTGTAACTACTTGAAAGCACAGACTTATCCTCAGAAGTGTACGCGTGGAAGGAATTTCTGGACGCACAGACCGGGGAGACAGGTGGAAAACTTCACCTGCCCTGTCCTGCCCGCCCGGGTTTCTCACCACATGCACAGAGAACTGTCATGTTTAAAACGGCGTCAGGAGCTGCCTGGGTGGTGGGGTTCGAGACTGATTTTGTTTTCTTCTTTAGACCTTTCTCTATCAAAAGAATCAAAATCCATGGGTTCAGATGTTGCAAAACAAAAACTCTCGCTGCCTCGGGGGAAAGTCCACGTTCCTGAACTCACGCAGACGTCTCGTGGCGCCAGCCAGCCGCTGGGTCCCCTCGGGTGCCCCGACTCCTGGGTCCCCAACAGCCGACCCCACCCGCCCTCCACACCCCAAAGCCCTGTGCTCTCTCGTGCCTCCGGGCCTTTGCAGTTCCATGTTGTTCCATGCTGTTCCATTTACCTGAAAGGGGTGCCCATCACCCCTTCACTTGGCTCCATTCAGCCTTCAGCCGGCCCCAGGTGCCAGCCCCTCCTTCCCCCAGTGGCCATCCCACCCTGCCAGGCTGGTTCCTGGCACCCAGGACTCCTAGATGCCGTCAACGGCCTTTCCACTGGCCAGTCTCCCTCACTGCCTCACAACAGCCTGGAAGGGAGCGCCAGGGCCCGGGTCCCCCACGACATCCGGGGCCCAGCGCTGTGCCTGGCTCACAGGAGGCTCCACCAGCTTTTGAACTGACCGTGACTCCTGACCTGGAGGCACAGACAGCTGGCACCCCAGACTCAGCCCCAGAGCCGGCCTGGGTGGGGGGTGGGATTCCTGGGGCCTCGGAGGCAATCTGGAGGGGCAGACAGACAGCGAGGCCGCCGCCCGCTCGGCTCCAAGGTGGCTTTTATTTCCTCTTCTGCGGGTGCCAAGTCCCTGAACAAATATTTTCCTGGAGTGGAGGAGCGGCTTAGCTCCCGCCTTGAGTGCTGGAAACACCGCCGGGTCGGGCAGGTTCCAGGAACCAGAGGGAGACGGGTCTGGCTGCAGCCGGAGGAGGAGGAGGGTCATTAGGGCTGCCCGCCGGCTGCGCCCACCTCCTGGCTGAGGAGGGGCCTATCCTCCGGCCGCCAGGCCCGGGAAGCCGCCGCTGCTCCGCTCAGCACCGTGCGCGAGGCTTTGCCCTGGGCCTCGCTGCCCATAAATCAGGATCCCCTGGGACCCTGAAGAACATGCCGGCCATGTGGGCCGCCTCGCTCCTGCCGAAAACGCTGCAGCGGCGTTTGAAGGAGCTAATTAGAATCTCAGAAGGCCTTTTATAAGCTTCCCCCCCTTTAACTTTCTTATTACAGAACAACATACAGAGTGCACTCATCATACGGGTATAACTTGATGATTTATTTACATATACATACACCCTGGTAATCACCGCCTCCATCAAGCCAGAGAACATTCCAGAGAACCTTTCAGAGAAGGGGCCTTCGAGTGCCTGCCTGGACAACACCACGCCCCCAGCAGAGGTTCCACGGGCTGCAATGACCATCGGTTCGTTTTGCCTGTTCCTGGACTTTATGTAAGTGGAATTGTGCAATGTGGGCTCTTTGGTGCGACCTGGAAGTTAGAGTGGCACAGAGGACCCAGTGCCTCTCCCTAGAGAAGCTTGGAGCCCATTCTGGACGCTGAGCAGGCGTGGGACACAGCACGGATGAGGGGGCGCAGCCACACTCACACCCCTGCCCCCTGAGTAGGTGCTGGGTGGGGGTGCAGTGGGGCTGGGGAGTGGAAGGAGGGAGCCAGGCAGGGCTGTATCCACTGCCAGGCAGAGCCAGCTGAATCCCAAGCCGCCCCAGGCTCCCCACCCAGGGCCCGCCCCCAGCTCCTGCACCAGGAACCCTGAGCTCACCTAGGCCCACCTTTCTTCTGCCCGCTGGAGAGGACAGGACGTGAGGGCCCTGGGCTCCTCTCTGAGGAGCAGTCCCCTGCAGACCCAGGGAAAGGACTTCTCTCCCCGAGGCTGCCTAACCTGAGAGGGGGCCTGAGACACCCCCTGAGGCCCAGCTCTGGGGTGACTGCCTTCCAGCCCCACCCCTGACGGCCAGCACAGAGGACAGCCTTGCCTCACAGGCCCCTTCTCCCTCGGGCTCCATTTAGTGCACCTGTGGGAGGCTCCTGCCGCCCCAGTGAGGGGGGGACAAACCTCCTGGGTCCTGCCAGTTTTAGCTCCTAACAAGCCCTCAAACCGAGCCCCTCCCCCACCCCCATCCCCAGCCTCTCCGCTGTCGCTGGGACTCTGTCTGCCGCCCCAACACTCTGCAAGTCCTAATTCGCCTGGCATCACCTTGGCTTCCGGCTCTCCGAGGCCCTCAGAGGTTCCGGGCGAATGGCCTGCCGCCTTCCCACCACATTCAGCCTCATCTCTCGCCACCCCTGCTTCCAGCTCACATCAGCACGCAGTCCCTGTTTCTGCCAAAGCTGTGCCCTCTGCCTGGGATACCTTCTCGCCCTCGCTTGGGAGGCCAGTTTGAATGTCCTTCAAGACCCAGCAGGAGCACCAGCCCACACGGAGCCCGTCCCTGAAACTGCTCTCGCCCGTCTGTCTCCCCCGGACCCCAAACGCCCTGCCAGCGGGCGGTGCGTCTTTGCTTTGGATGTGAAAACCCAGCACCATCCCACGCCCAGCCCCAGAGACAAGCAAGGCAGAGCGGCCACAAAGTACGAAGGCACACAAAGAGAATGGCTCATCTGTTAGAAAATAATGGAAATGAACTGTTAGTGGGAAATCCAGTGAGTCCCTCCTCCCTGTACCCTGTGGAACACACACACACACACACACACACACACACACACACACACACATGGCCCAAAGGCGAGGGGACTTGAAATGGCGCTCAGTCGCTCAGCCCCAGGCGTGGCGAGGAGGGAGCTGGGAAAGCAGAAGAGAAAGGGTCACAGTGGTGGGAAGCAGGGCAGCAAGCTAAGGCCTGAGAGATGGGCAGAGAGAAATTCCTGAGGCCAGGATGCCCCAAGGACTTGAAGATGGTGTTTAAACCCCTTCACACGTGAGCTTCCTTACTGTTAGCCTCCAACATTCAGTAAATAAAGCCTGTGATGGCACCACCGTCCGTCTGGGCAGTGCCCTGGGGAAGGGACAGAAGTGTGACCCAGGAGCAGCAGGGAGCCCCAGCATTCAGCAGACAGAGGGGGTGGCACTGGGCAGTTTAACCCATTGGGATGTGACAGGCGCAGGTGTGGCCCAGAAGGCTGGGTCTTGAAAACTTGCTGATGGAGGTCTTGAAAACCTCCCCCCTCCCCACTCTAGTGCCACCTTCTGTGTGTGCACGACCCATGTGGCCTCAGGACCCAGGCCCCTGTCCAAATCCCAGCTCCAGCGCCCACCAGCATGAGACCTTGGGGCAAGATCCTTGCCCTCTGTCAGCTGTTGTCTGTAGAGTGAGGACCAATAACTGCAGTGCCATCTCCGCCGGGTTAGTTTTCAGTGGGGAATGGAATAAGCTGGGTGCCGTCTAGCGGTGTCTGGCCCACAGGACGTTCAGTAAAAACATTACGTCCAGGTGGCCTCTCCCACAACGGTGCCCTCGATGTCAGCCCAGGGACGGACAGAAAGCAGGCACTTGGTTCAGTCAGTGTTTGAAAGACCTGAGGATTGTCCCGGCCTCCAGACCTTAGGAGCCATGTCAGGAGGATAGCATCCCCCACGCTGCAAAGCGGCCCAGCGCCGGCTAGCCCTGCCCCGCCCATAGGCATGGCCCTTCCCCGTGTCCCTAGGACACACCTGGCGTCTGGTGTAAGGGGCAGGCCTGCATCCAGGGCCAGGCTGCAGGGAGATGTGCCATGAGGGGACAGCTGAGGGCTGGGTGGGCGCCCACAGCCTACAGGAGACTCTGGGTCAGGCTGGGCCGCCAGGTGCCCTGAGAACACGGGGCCTCCTGCAGTGCTGAGCCTTTCCAACCCCCCAAATTCCCACTGCCATGTCAGGCAGAATGGCCGCCAATTGCGTGCAGGCAGTATTTGCAGACCATCCGCGCTTCAGACCGTCTGCTGGTGAGCTCTCAGGGGCCCCCGGACAAAGGGACAAAGAGCAAACAGAGGGGCTAGCACACTTGAGTCATGGGGAGCCTTGTGTCCTGTGGGAGGGAATGATCTAGAAGGAGAGTAAGGCAGAGAGCCTCAGGAGGGAAGATGGTGAGGGCTGACGCAGTGGGAGCAGGGGGGACGGATGCTTCTTCACCAAGCCCAGTGCACAGCCCAGAGCCAGGCTATGCCTCCCAGAAGGTGGCCGGAAAGGACATCGCCAGCCCAAGAAGACACGCGACCACACGGCAGCCCAGAAGGACAAGTACCGTTTATTCGAGTTACACAAAGGGGCCCAGCCACAGGCTCGGCGCTGTCCCAGGAACCAGCAGAGATGAGCTCAGTCGCAGACCCCTTCCCCACCCCCGAGCCATGTCCAGTCACACATTCCAGGGCAGGAAGTCCCAGCACTGAGCACAGGGCACAGGTGCCCCTCCTTGGGCGGTGCGCCCGGGTCACATGTGTCCCCCCCTCGGAGCGGCCGACAGACGCTGGAAGGCTGTCAGGTTAAATAAGCAAGTACAGGCGTTCCCAGAAGCCCGGCGGGGGGCCTCCGCTCCCGCAGAGGTGTGAGGGGGGCCGTCCAAGGTGTCTGCGAGGCCGGCCTTGGCTCCGGAGGGGCTTCTGTGTGGCCGTGACCTCGGGTCAAGCTGTGCTGGGGGCGCTGCAGCTTCGTTAACCGCTGAGGAGACAGTGCTTTGAGCTTGGCTACGCGTCAATGTACGTCAGAACTTCTATGACCTTGGCTGAACCGACCGACCTCCAGAAGGGTATTAGCAAACAAACAAACAAACAAACAAAACCAGAGCGACTCTGGCCCCAGAATTCCACCCCGGGCGGCCAGGGGGTCGGGCGGGGAGGGGATGAGGGCACGGAGCCCTAAGTTTCCCAGCATCGTCGTGGTCAGAGAAAAGGGTGGTCGCATCCGCTGGCCAGCAGAGAGAAGAGATACAGGCAGCAGCGCTCACGTGACTACTTATATTACAGTTTATCACACCGGGAGAAGCTACTGTACAGGGAAAAACCCATTGGATTAAGTCGTGTTTTGCCAAAAGCAAAAGACTATCCCTCTTTGGAACATTCCGGATCCCAGCCGGGCCAGGGCCGCAGGAGCTTATCAAAGGTGAGCCTGGCCCTCGGGAGGGGCTCGGTGCCAGGTGTGCCCTGGCCGCCTCTGGTCACCTCCCAGGGGAAAGCGTTCCCAGGGATGGTGTCTAAGGAGCGGGGTCGCGGGAGATTCCCGGGCCCACCGCCACCTCGGACCCCGCAGTCCTCCCTGGTCCCAGCCGGAGGTTCCAGGACGCGATTCTCCCGTGGGCTCCCCACCGCGGCCTGGGCACGGGCCGGCTGCTCAAAAGAAGTGACTGCCCGCGGCAGCCGAGGCCGGCCGGCCAGCCCCTCACGGGGCCGGCCAGACATCCCTACCCTGTTGCACACGTGAGTGACAAACTCAAGAGACCACACATACACTCGGCCTCTACGCCGGCTTCCAGATTTGGTTCTAGTTTTACAAAAAAAAAAGTCTTCTTAACCCTGATACTGCGTCCTGACGGTAGATTAGGGAAGCAAGATGGGGGAGTAACCAAATCAGCTTAAATCAGCTTAACTTACCTCAAAAGTAATAACGTCTACTGGGCTATGAACAAAGAAACTAGAGGAAACATGTGCAAAAACAAGTTGGTATCTAAGTCAGCCCTCCCCACAAAACCAAGCGAGCTCGCAGGGAGCCCCGAACTCCTCTCCCCGCCACTCAGCCGACGACGCCCCCAAGACGGTGGGTCTCTCCCAGTAAGTGCTACAGGAGCGCCAGCCCTCAGCCCCAGCGGGCCATCCAGGTCCACAGCAGTGGGGTGCCCCCTCGCCAGGGCTGCTCCAGGTTGGAGAAACTGAGTCAGGCAGTGAGATGCCAGGTGCTGGCTGGGGTGAAAGGTCAGAGGCGGAAGCCCTCGCGCCCCAGGCTCCAGGCGGAAGTCAGAGGAGCAGAAGAGAGCCCCCAGCCTGCGCAGGACTCCGTGGGGAGGGGGCCAGAGGGGCTGGGGGCGTGGGGAGGTGGCCCGGTGCCCGGGAAGGCCGGCCGGCAGTTGTTCTTCACGGAAGAGGCAATCGGGGGCCTAGAGAGCGGCAGGGGGAGGGGAGACGGCTCCTGTCAGGCATAGAACTCCTCCTGCTTGCTGGGTTTCTGGTAGGCCCCGCCGTTGGCCTGCTTCGGCTCCTCCAAGGAGTAGCTGCCTTCGTCCTTCTTCTTCATCCGGTACAGCATGAAGCCCACCAGGCACACGGCGCAGACGAGCCCCACCAGGCCTCCAGCGATGACCCCTGGGGAGGCGGATGGAGGCCAGCTCAGCGCAGCTGCTCCTGGGCTGAGTGAGCAGCCGCCCCCACCCGCTCCGGGCAGCCCCCACACCAAGGCTAAAGACACACCGCACCCTAAAAGCAGCCGTCTGCCCTCCGTCCCACCCACCCGAGAGAAAACTCACCTCCCAGCACTTCTTTCCTGTCCAGGAGGCCCTGTGAGGCCCCGGTGGCCCCGCGACCCACTGGGGGTTCCTTCAGCTCCTCTCGTTCCTCAGGAGACCAAGTTGTGCTCTCCGTAGACACGTCGAAGGTGAAGTCCTGCGGGAGGGCAGGGACAGGATCAGGCTGGGTGGCAGCATCCAGGTCCATGTCCAAAGCCAGAAGCAGATCAGGCCTCCCCGGTCACAGCAACCACCAACTCAGACACGCCCATCCCCACCCCCGGACCTCTGGGACCTCCATGCCAGGCCCCTCCCGCCACACGGCGCTGGACTGTGGCGGAGATGTGTGCACGGATATGAAGCGCGAGTTTCAATAGGAAAATAAATGGGCTCGCTTAGTGTGAAATCACCAGGCCCTACAGGACCGGCACACGCCCTGATAGAACGGCGCGGCACAGCAGGGGCCTTGCGAGCCTGGGGAGCCCCGGTGGTCTGGGAGGTCTGGGAGGGCTCCTCCGCTCTGGCCTCATTGCTATAGTCTGTCCCGCTCCGGGAAGGTGGGACCCCATGACCTTGTCTTCATGGTGGGGAACGGGAGGGCACAGGCTGCTGGGTATGCCAGTCAACCAGCCACTGTCCCCGCCCCAAGCCCTGTGCTCAACCAGTCAATAGGAGCCGCCAAGCCCACTGGGCACCCCTCGTCCCAGGAAGCACAAAGGCCCGCAGGGGCCGGCACTCACCTCCTCCCCAGAGCCCTCGCCTTTCGGGAACTGGGTGACGGTCCCAGCCTCAGCAGTCCTCTCGGTGACCCAAGGGTCTCTCTCCTCCGTGACGGCCGTGTGAGAGTTGGCCATGTGAGGGTCGGCCGTGTGAGGGTCGAGCGGGCCACGGCCTTCGGGGGTTGAGGTCTTATGGTGGTCAGGCTGCATGTCCCTGAGGGGATGCAAGGTGACAGGTGCCTGGGCAGTGGTGGCTCTGGTTGTCGATGCCCGGTGGGTGGTTGGGTGTGGTGTGGTCTCGCTGGGCGGGCGGGTGGTCTTTTCCCGGTCGGGAAAGCCAGGTTCCAGGTGGGCCAGGAGCACTGTGTCTCGCTCCTGGTCTCCCGCTCCGGCGGGCAGGATGGAGGTGGAGGCAGCCATGGTGTCGGCGCCGGTGGGCTCTGGAGCTGTGGGCATGACCGTCAGGAGCCCCAGGTCCTTCCAGGTGAAGGAGGTGGTCTGTGACACGGTGAAATCTTGCAGAGCGCCTGCAGGGCCCAAGCAGAGCAGGTTGGGGTGGGGGAGGCCACAGAACATCTCAACCAGCCAAGTTCAGGCTGCAAGGACCCCTGGGTGGGTCCGGTGCCCAGGCTAGCACACCCAGCTCTTCCTCCCGAGAGGAGCTCTGCCCCTGGGGTCGAGCTAGCTGAAGCGGAACCTGACTCTGGGAAATGAAAAGACCTGCCTCTGTCTGCTGCCTGTGCCTCGGACGGCCTGGTCTCGGGGCCAAGAGGCACTAAGATCCCCTGGAAGAAACCTTCCCTGCACTGGCCGCAGCCGCTTCCTGGCTGGGGGTGTCCTCAGGGCCCTGGGTCCCCGTGCAGGCACCTCTCTGGCCCCCTCCGTTCTCTCTGCAGAAAGGTCCAGGCTCCCACAGCGCAGAGGCCTATGTCCAACTCCCGGCCCCAGGCCCCTGCCCAGGCCACTTCCCCCAGGGATGGGCCTCAGCCCTCTTCTGAGGTCCAGCTAAAAGCACCTCCTCCGGGAGGCCTCCCTGACCCCCTCTAGCTCAGGGACTTCATTTCCCCAGGGAGAGAGGGAGGGGGGAGGCAGGGGAACATTGATAAAGATACACGCCCCACCAGGCTCTGCACTGCCTTACAGCTAGTTCCCAATGACCTTATGAAGTCAGGGTATTATCCCCCTTTACAGATAAGGAAATAGGGGCTTGGAGAAATCAAACAAGCTTCCAAAGTTTGCCCAGTGAGTAGAGAGGAGAGTAGGAGCCCACGTCTGTCTGCAGCGGGCGGCCTCCGGGACCTCTGGAACCCACCACAGTCCCTCCTCCTCACCAATACATGTTTTCTACTGGCAACTCGAACCCCATCCTTCTTCCCCGGCATCTCCAACTGGGCCCAGCCAGGGGGCCGCCTGGCCACTGTCCTAGCCCACAGCCCACAGCCGTCTTGGAGCGAGGCCCTCCTGCTAGCTCACCTGCACCCGAGCCGGAGAAGTTGTCAGAGTCGTCGCCAGAGCCATCCTGATCTTCGGGGGGCACGTTTGCAGCCACAATTTGCTGGAAAAGGGATCAGAAACGAGTCTGAGTGGAGGCTTGCCAGGGTGCTGGGGTTCCGGGGCCCCGTCCTACTCACACACAGCATAGGAAGGAGCCCTGGTGGGTGTCTCAGGACTCAGCGCTGGGCAGGCTGTGCCCCCCCCACACCTAATGTTGGGGTGCAGAAGCACACGAGAGGGGACCAGGCCCTCGGTCCATGAAGCTCCGTTGGGTGGAAGAGCCCAAGCCTCAGAGAGCAGACAGACAGAAGACGCTGTTCCTGGAACACGGGCTGTGGCTCCCGTGGGATCCCACCAGCCCAGCCCACACTGGGAATCGGCTCTTGGGGCCACGGGCCAGGGAGCTTCGGGGTCTAAGACTGGGGCTTTCAGGGGCCCCCAGGAACAAGGACACAATGCCCTGGCTCCAGAAAAGCAGTCCCAGGCGCGCTGGGGACCAGGATACGGGCACCGAGGGCCCTGCGTGGAGGTGCGGGGGGCAGAGAGGGCACGGGCTGAGCTGTCTGTGCTGAGGCGGGTGTGGCCACGATGCCCCTTCCCACAGCTGACCTGATGTCCCAGCCGCAGGAAGGACTGGGTCAGGCCCTCTTGGGAACAGGTGAGGCTGATCTAGAGGGGCCCTGCACTAAGGAGGCACCTGCAATGGGCCCTGGTGGGAACAGCCGTCCCAGGCATGCTGCCCGCTTGGCCGAGGCTGTAGGTGTCTGGTCCTGAGGCAGGAGCCCCACAGCAGGACCAGGGAGCAGGCCGGAGGGAGGTGGGACGCTCCACACACAGCCGAGTGGGCATGTGCAGAAACACGGGCTCCAGGAGAGCAGGTGTGGAAGGGAGGGCCAGCAGCCAGTTGGCAGGAAAGGTAGCTATGTGTCCTGTTCAGCAACAAGACTTTGACCCAAACAACCCTGTCATCCAGTCTGTTTTGAAATGACCCAGCATCAGAGCCAGAACCAAAAAGAGGCAGAGAAGCAAACCAGCACAGGTCAGGTTTAGAGAACCCTTGGCCTTTGCCACTGCTGGCGGGGTGGCCCTGGGGACATGACTAACCCTCTTACAGCCTCAGTCTCCCCATCTGTAAAATGGGGCGATAGTCAAATCTCCATTCCAGGATTATTGCAGAAATCCAATGAGGCTATGCCCATGAAGAACCTCACAGAGCCTGGCCGGCAGTCGGCGCCTGCCTACAATGGGGCTGCCGGAACCCAGCTCGGGGAGGGGGGCCATGGGGCCTGTCTGGGAAGAGGTGAGATGGAGGTGGGTAGCGTTTCAGGAGAAGAGGGGGCAAGAGGGCGCCGGTTCACAGGAGGCTCTGTGCAGACTTGTCAGAAGTCAGACACCACTGGAGGCTGGGCTCCAGGAAACCGGCCTGCTTGCCAGGTGCTGGCCACGGCCACACGGCCTCACTCCTGAGTGGAGCCGATCAGGGAGGCACAGACAAGCGGTGTGGCCTCCTGAGGCTGCCTGGGGCGGAGCTGGACCAGGTGGGGGCTTCCCATCAGGGGAAGCTTCAGACAGGTGTAGAAACCTCGGGGCTAGAAATACCACTGAGCTTCCTTTGAAAGTGCAAGACCCAAACTGTCCCCCCCACTCCCAAGAAAAGGGCTTTGGCCCCAGAAGGATCTGAGCTGTCATGGCCCATCTACAATGAACAGCGTCCCTGACCACCCCCTGCACCCCCAACCACATCTCCCGTCTCTACTGTCCCCAATGAGGCTTCAAAAACCGGTCCCGCCTCCCCAGAGCCTGACCCCCCAAGGCAGGTCCAGCGTGAGGACCCCTCACCCCAACAAACTCCCATCCAGGCCCAGGGCAGACTGCTCCCAACTGGGCAGCTGGGGGTGGGGGCAACCATTCAGGGGACCCACCCACCGAGACCCTGTTTCACCCTTGCCCAAGGCCTCTGCCCACCCTCAGGCTGTCCTGAGAAGGCCCTGGGGATGAGCCAGTCCCCAGGCACCGACTCCCTCCCTCGGAGAGGAAGCTGGATGTGGGACAGGGCCAGGGCTCCGTCCAGGCAGAAGCCGTGGGGCCAGGCCCTGGTTCACAGATGTCGGACCTAGGCCTGCAGAGAACTCAACACACTGGCACCCTACCCTGCCAACTTTGGAGGCACCACCCGAGACCCAGGCAAATGCCAGGGAGGCGAGCCTCTCACCTACACAGAGAAGCCGCAACAGGTTAGCAATTTCCCAAGAGGGCCGCTCACGCTCACGACTAGATAAGACTTCGGATCTGCCCCATCCCTGAAAACAATTTGTCTCCTCAGCTCTGCTCAGCTTATCCCTCGGGGATCTTGTTTACACAACAAGCTCTTAAGCAAACACTTTCTCCACTGAAACCAGCTCCCAGGCCCCAGGGCAGCCTCTCCCTGCAGGGCAGGGTCTCCAAGCGGGGAAGGGCTACGTGGCCTCCTCAGTCCCCTGCACCTGACGCCGCCTCCTGGGAGGGCCTCAGCTCCCCCGGGAGGAAATCAGCAGAAACTGCTGAGCTTGAACTTGGATCGCCAGCTGCCAGCTGACTGGAGCTTGTGGTGAGACTTTGGTTTCACTCCGCAGTCCTCTGTGCTAAGCACGTGTGGCCTCACGGGGGGCCCTGCCTCTGAGGCTGATCCTCCCAAGAGACCCCTTGGCAGGGCTTGGGGCTGCTCGGGGACAGGCTGGAACCTACCTGGGACGGGAAGAAAAGCAAGCCAGCCCATCCCTTTCAGGGGGCCCTTGCACACCTCTAAATCCCAGGAAATCCAGCTTTTCATACAAAAATCAAAACCCTTGTGGTCAATCAAGGTCGGAGCAGCCACATACTCAGTTTGCTCAAAGCCTGGACCGGTTAGCTCCTTCCCCATCCTCAGCACAGACCCTTGAAGGCCCACCCGCCTGGGAGGGCGAGGCCAGGGTTGGCTGCGGTGGGGCTGGGGGTCGTGGGGCAGAGGCTTGGAGACAGGAAAGGGTCTGAAAGCAGGCCGTGTCGACATTGCAGTCTCCGAGCACCTGCTCTCCGCACCTGCCACCTCTGCCCCTCCCCACCCCCAGGGAGCACCTGCCTGGCTGGCCCATCTGTTTTAAGAGTAACTTGCCTGAGCTTTTCAACACGGCCATTGGCTCCAGAGAGCGTCATTGAGCAAGAATCCCTGCCCCTGCCCCAGAGGCAGGGGGGACAAAGGTGCCAGCCGAAATGCCAGAGGTGGGGAGGGAAGGCATGGACAAACACGGGGTCAGGGCTGCCAGGGGCCGAGTCCTCATCACTCAGCTGCCAGCCGCTCCCAAGAGCCAGTCGAGAGTCTGTGGCTAGAAGACTGGCAAAGAAGCTTCGAGAAGCAGCTGCAAGCCAAGTCCTGGCAGCTCTCACCCACACCAGCCACAAAGAGGGCCACCCTCCCGGGGGACCTCCGTCCAAGGGGAGCCCTTCCCGGGCCAGCCAAGGGGACCTGGGGCTGGGCTCCCCGCCAGAGCACCTTGGGCATGAAGGCTCCTTGGCAGGGTCACAAGGCAGGGCACCAAGTGGGCATCTCAGAGGTTCAAGTAAGACGCTTCTAACTCTGGGGTGACCGCTCCCCGAGCCCCACACCACCCTATCAACTGCAGCCACCGGGTAGGTCCCTAGCCCTGTGGTTTCTACCGGAACCCTGAGTCACGAATGTGTCACCTGCTGCTTGACTCCGTGATGGGTAAACCACAGACCCTTTAAAAAGCACCACCGAGTCCATACCACCCTGTTGCTTTCCAGCCTCAGGACGCTGTGTGAGGTCAGGCTTTGATATGTATCAGGCCCTGGGAGCATCACCCCGGGGCTTCGGGGAGAAAGGCGGGTGAGAGATGGCCGGGTCCTGGTGACCTCCCAGGGCCCAGCGCCAGGCACCCCACTCCAGGAGGCTTCCGGAAAAGGGGGCTGCGGAGGCTGGGGCACAGAGAACCACCCTACAGGGGGCGCCAGGGCCAGGCCTCGAAACCCCCAGACAGGTGGCGAGGATCAGACCCGCTCAGCCCGAGTCACAAACATAGGCAGCGCCAGGGCTCAGGTGCGCGGCAGCCCCGACACCTGTGAGAGAGGGCGCAGGGGTCTGCTGGTCACGGCTGCCCTCACCGTGGAGCTGGGGGGCACGGACCCCCATCCCCAGCAGCTCAAGAAGCAGGAAACTAAGAAGCCTCGGTCCTGATGCGAGGCTGGGCCTCCATCCTGCTCTTCCTCCTCCTCCTCCTCCTCCTCACCTCTCTTCTCCCCTCTCCCCCCTCAGGTGTCCAGGCAGCGAACAGGGCTGGGAAGGGGAGCAAGGGCCTCTGGGACAGGAGCAGAGCCAGGGCTGCCAGCGGGGAAAGGGCCCTCACCAGGCGGCTGCCCCCGCTGAGGTCCAGCTCTCTGCTCCCTCGCTGGGTGACCCCAGCAGCGCTCTCCCTCACTTGGGCCTTGGTTGGAAAACCCTAAACTGCCCTAGGGCTCTGACAGGCTGGCGTCTGGGAGGCACAGACGTCTGGCGGTGGCCTCCAGACCCTCAAATCTGCCCCCTGCCCACACTCCCCGGAGGGAGGGCCCCCCGTGCCTCAGGGCAGCACCAGCATTTCCGGCCTGACCGGCAGTTATTTATCAGCCCGGTGTCTCTCCGCCAGAACCAAGTCAAGCTGGGGCCTGCTCAGGGGGTGATGGGACTGGCCGGGTGGGAGGGGCCTGGGGAGCAGGCAGCCCCCACTTCACCCTGAGAATGTGCTTCCTTAGGGCCCCCGACCCCCCGAGCACTTCCATGGGAGGAGTGTCTCACAGGGGACCTCCTGGGCACCCGACCCTCCCCCCACACACACACAACCCCACCTCCACGGTCCCCGCACGGCCACCTGGACAGACCTCGATGCTCTGGGGAATTCCAGGGCAGGGCAGGGGTGCAGAGCAGCACCCATCCTTCGCTGTAGAGACCCCCCTGCGGTAATGTTTCCCATGGCACCGAATGCCAGGGTTTACAGATGGGAAACCCAAGGTCAAGGTCGTAGAGCCCTTTCCCCTGCCCCATGTAGCTGGCTTGGGGCACCCCAAGAGGCCAGGGATGTGTTGAGAGGGAATCCTGGCAACCGGTGCCAGCCCTGATGCCCAAACCAGGTCAGAGCTGCCGCCGGCACCCGGGTCCCCCCTCCAGAGGAAGGCTGCTCCTCCAGCCCTCATGAAGGGACTTGTCTGGGAACAGGCCCGGCCGAGGGCTGGGTGCAGGCCGGAGCTGGAAGACCAGTTCCTCTGCTTTTCCCCGCCTGCCAGAGCCTGGGCCGCTTGGAAAGATTCCGCTCAGTGTTGAGCAAGGCCGCCCAGCCTGGCCCGGCCTGGCACTGCCCTGGGAGCCAGACAAGGAGTGGCAGGGAAAGTGACCAGCCCACGTTCCGGGAAAACCTGGCTGTCGCCTGGGCCCTGCTCCCAACTCACCGGGGGACCCGGGGAAGACCCTGCCGGGATGCCCACTGCACCAGGTGCTTAGCCGAGTGGTGGCTAGAGAATCAAGGCCCGCCCTCGAGGGGCACCTGAGGGTGGCACACCACAAACAAGGTCACTCAGGGTGGTAAGGTGGGGGATGGGGGGATGGGGGGCTCTTGATCACAGTGACTCAGAGTCATGGGTCTCAGCTTCCCAAAGGGGGTTATGGCCCAGGCAGATTGCTGGAGGTGCCCCAAATCAAGGTGACCCCGGCAATGGTAACTGGCACCCCACAGGGACAGAGGGAGCGCCAGGCCTCCAGAGCCTCATCCCTCCCCAGCGCTGGCTGTCCTAGCGAGATAGCCAAGGCTGGAAGCTCAGTGCAGGATCCTCTAGACGGCGCGCCCCCCCACTCTCCCCGCCCCCCGTGAGGGCCCCTGAAACTGCTCTCCAGCTGATTAATCTCCAGACTCCCCCAGGCCTGGGGGGCCTGTCACCTCTGGCACATGGGCCTGTAGAGACATCCTCCCCCTGCGCTGGCTAAATAAAGTGTTCTTCGGTTTCACTGGAGGCAGAAACTTGCAGCTTTTGACACACCTGCAGCCAGCAGCGCTCCAGCTGTGCACGCGGAGGAGGGAGGCGCGCTCTATCACCCAGATCTCCCCACCGGCGTCCCCTTTGAAATAAAAGTGCCGCTGGGAAGGCTCAGGGGTGACAGTCACCCACAGGAGAGTGGAAACCAGCTCTGTGTGTGTGTGTGGGGGGGGGGGCTATTCTGGAACTGGGGTGCAGGGGCGAGCAGGAGTGTGGAGGATGGGGAAGGATTGCTAAAGGGAAGCTGGAGGAGCCAAGAGCACATTTTCCAACCTGTGTCAGAATGCGCGCCAGCCAGCTCCATACCCAAAAGAGGAGGACTGAGTGAACTCCCTGTGCTCCAGCGCGGAGCCACAGATGTCCCTGGCTTCTCTCCCGCACACGGAACAGTAACGGGCCAGCCTGGGCCCGGCCTCTGGAATAAAGCGCAGTTCGGAGCGGTCAGCACACGGAGGCTGCTGGGAGCCCAGCCAGACACACAGGAAGGGCAGAGCGTCCTTGAGGGGGTCCCATGGCTGAGCGGAGCTGGTATTTTCTGGCCTGAGTGAAGGAAGGCAGAATTTTCTAGAAAAGTGCAGAAGGAAAGGGGGGTCCTAAGGGTGGGGAAACCCTCAGTCTGCAGGTCTAGACACCAGCCACTGCCCGCACAGCCGGGGGCCCTGCTGTCTGGGTTCAGCTGGCCTCCTCCCACCGCCTGCCAGCCCCCGCACCCCCACCCCCGCCCCGGGGTCAGGAGCCAGCCCCTGGCAGAGGTCAGGCAGAGGGGAGGCTCCGATTTCTGAGAAGGGGCAAAAGCCAGGTTTGCAGGCCCTGTGACCTCAGCACACTGGGGTAAGACCAGGCGGCCATTCACACGGGGTGACTGCAGGTGCAGGTCAGGTTACGCTGCGCCCCTCCCCCATTAACGGGCACTGGGTGGGGGGCTCTCCCCAGGGACTCTCCAAGCAGCGTTAGCCCCAAAGTTCTCCCCCAGACTTGCCCCTCTGAGCCCAGGAAGGGACTACAAATCATGCCACGTATGTTATTTCACTGAATATTTTCCAAAGCCCCTCTGAGTCACACAGGACATGAAACACCCCAGCTTACAGATGAGGAAACTGAGGCTTAGAGGCAGACGCAGAAACATGCCTGAGGGCACAGGGAGGAAGTGATGGAGCCTGGTGATGAGCTGGGTGGGCCAGACTCCATGCCCTGTGCTCTCCCCATCCCTCCCCCTGCACCACCACCCCCAGCCCAGCACCTCGCTCTGCTCCAGCCCCAGGTGGGGCTAATCAAGGCAGACTAGCCAGCCAGTTCTGGTCCCATCCTGCCTGCCCAGCCCCAAGGCTTCAGGACCCCAGTCCCTTCCCCAGAGGAAGGCAGACCCTAGATGGGGGTCTAGCAGAGGTCCCTGTTCCACAGGGGGCAGAAGGGAAAGGGCATGAGGGGGCTCTCTGCTCTTCAGATAATTCCCAGAGCTCAGGATGCCTCAGCCAGTGCTGCAAGACCTCAGGCGGCTTCCTGGCTTAAGCCTTCCCAGGACTTTATCACAACCAGGCCTTTCCCAGGAAAACTGCACCTAGACCCATCCCCCCAGCCCCCAGCCCCCCAGCGTGCCTGTGGGGGATAGGAAGGGGAGGTGGGGCAGTGCCGAAGATCTCGCTCAGCCCAGTGGCCCAGTCTCCTAGCCTGGCCCACAGCCCAGCAGGTCTTGCTGCCCAGACCCTCCCCAAGCCCCATCCGGAGGCGATGCGGTCACCAGGACGGCAGCACCGCACCCCAGCGGTTCGGTTCTCTCTGAAGTGACGTCAGAGGCTGCTCAAACCCCCGCAGCCTGGGGCCCTGCGAGCCCAAACCTGACCACACATCCGTCCAGGACACTCCCTGGAGACAGGACACCAAGGCCCCAAATAGTTTCCTGGGCAGCAGGGATGCCGAGAAGCTACGGGAGGGAAGAGCCAGTGCTGCCCCGTGCGCCCACCATGGCACTGGTACAGCCACGTCCCCACGCGAGTCAGGTGAGGCCCCAGGCTTCCGCGGCCATGAGGTGCCAGGGCGTGGAAACGGAAGTCCAGGTCTTCAAGCCCCCCAGGCCTCCTGGTGCCCAGCACAGGCTAGAATTTGGGGTGGACCAGCTCACCTCGGCCCTCCAGAAGTCCCTCCCGTTGTTCCCATGTCCCCATGTCCCATCCACCCTGGCCAGGTCCCAGAACCCTGTCTCCTCAGTAGGAAAGGTGGTGAATTCAACATCACTGTGGGGGACGGTTCTCCGCACCTCTGGAGCTCAGTGGCGCCCAAGCGGTCCGAGAGCAGGGCTGGCCTATCTGCACAGAACGCTGCTCCTGTCTGGTCCCCGTAATAGCCACCCTCTCTTACACGCAGCCCTGGACCAGGCAAGGACCCCTCCACATCTGCCCAGGGCTTTTAGATCTGGTCAGGCCAGGTAGGGCTCACAACCCCCATGCTTGAGACAGAACTCTGCGGGCAGCAGGAGCAGAGGCAGGCCCGGCCCAGATACCCACCAGTCCTGTCACATCGCCGCGAGACTTGTGAACACCCAAATGCATGACCTCACCTCCGCCTCTGAGCCCCCTCCCCATTTCACAGATGGGCTCACTGAGGCCCATGCACAATCACTCAGCAGTAAAGAGGGCCGGGGCTGGAGGCCAGGCCCCCAAGTAGTGCCCCCACCCCACGGCCAGCACACAATGGGCTCACGGTCAAGGCTGGCTGGGTGAGTCTCTGAAAAAGGCCCGTGGGCCTGGCACCATGACTCAGCTGATGAGCGGAGCGATAAACAGATCTGCCTTCCCCACTGCCCCAACCTGCCCACCATGGCTTCCGTTCCTGCTAATGAGTGTCCCTGGGGCAGGCGGCCAGGGTGCCTGGGTGTGTGCGGGTAATATTCCCTGACCCCCACCCCAGCCTGACCTCGCCCAGGGCCTCGTCCACCCGAGGTTCCCACACTGAGCTCCAAGTTCACCTCCTCCACGCAGCCTGCCCTCACCCCACCCCACAGACGCCCCTCAGGCAGCTGGTGCTCTCCACGCAGAATACTGGTGGAGGCTGCTGAGCCCACCCCAGTCCCCCAGGGCCACCTCCTCCTTCCCAGAACAAGGTCTCTCTGCAGCCACCGGGCTGTCAGAGCTGACGAAGGGAAGGGAGGCCACTTGAGCAGGTGGGGGAACTGAGGCCCACAGTCAGGGCCAACCTGGGACTAGGACGGCCAGGAGCCCCGGCTGCCCTTTTCGGTGGGAATAATGCCGCAGACTCCGAACGAAAGCCAGGGATGGAGGAGTGTCAGAGCTGCAGCTATAAAGGGGAGAGGGCCAGAAAGGAAGGGAGAGAGGAAGACAGCTTCCCGGTTTCTGAGAAGGAAGTTGCAGGCAGGTAGGTGACAACCAGGTTCCCAAAAAGCTCTGGACTGCAGCCTACCATCAGGAGAGCCTGGGGGGAAACAGAGTCAGGACTGTCCACGCAAAGCCCAGCCATAGCTGCAACCCATGCTGCCAGCTGGACCCACCATCCTACCCCTTCGTACACACACACACACACACGAGGGCCTTGTGGGGCTGCAACCCCCAGGTGAGTCACTGGGAAGCGTTTTTCCCAGGGCTGAAGGCCAGTGGAAGAGCAGCCTCTACATATAATTAGGCAGCCCACAGAGCCATAAACGCCAGGAGGAGAGATGCTCACAGGGTTCCTGGGGCAGGAGGGGGGCATCTGAAAGCCTAGGAGTTCCCGGGTCAACAGGAAGAGTGACTGGGCAGACAGCTGAGTCCAGGAGAAGGTCCTGCCACCAGCCTCCCTCTCCAGACCCAATGGTCCCAAGCCCGCGCCTGCCTACTGCACTCTTCTTCCTCTGAGAGCCCATGTCCACACACGTGCGGTCCCCAAACAGGCACAGCCTGACAGGCAGCAGGACACCTTCCGGAGGAAGCCTAGGCCCCCCACACCATCCTGGCTCTGGACCCCACAGCACCGAGCCCAGAGGAGCTGATCAGGTGCCCCTGCTCGGGCCTGGGAATGCAGCAGACCTTTTAGGGCCAACTCCCCACCCAACGGAGCCTCCTGAGGACAGGAGGCGGCAGTCACATCGCAGACACAGCTAGCCCTTCCTGGGGCGAAGGGGAGGCTTCCCTTGTCCACCCAGAGCTGGAAGGTGCCGTTGCTTAAGTGACCCCGAGCACCGGGGCTTGCCTCGGTGACCTCCAGCTCTACAGCCTGCGCCCCAAACGAGCCTCCTGCATCAAGGGACAGCTACCCGCCTGCCCTCCCTTCCCTCGGCACTCAGGGCTCAAAGCCACTCAGAGAGGTTCCAGGGCGCGCACTCCACCCGCCCTAAGCCCAGCCCCTGCCGGATCAGCTGGAGGGAAATGACAGGGCGCTGAGCCTGTTCCAGGTGCAGGAGCCGGCGCCAAAAGCCCTCTTTCCAGACTCCCTAATCCCATGCCTTCTCTAGACACACGTAGGCAGGCCCTGGGGGGAGAGGGAGACTTTCAACCCAAGACTCCAAAATTGGTTGTTGAATAGGAGGAGGAAATCAGAAAATAGTTTGTTCTGTAAAAGGACCAGGGTTCTGGGGCTAGATGTCATTTAATGGCCAAGTCCTCGTGTGTGTGGCTGCTCCAGCAGCGGGACCTGGATTGCAGCAGGGCAGGAGGTGGAAGCCAGCACAGGAGCCAGGAGCCCTGGATTCTGGTAACCCAGCTGTGCCATGGTGCATGGCTCTCAGGCTTATTCGGCAAATGTACCCCCACCCCATCCCTACCCCCATGCCCAAGAGGAAAGACAGTGCAGGCTGGCTGCTGTCTGGGGGCAAGACTGAAGGTACCATCCGAACAAGGGAACTGTATGCCCCCCACCCCACTCTCATGGGTCCCACTGTTTCCTGGCCTAAACTTCCTGGGAGGAGCTCTTGCCTTGTCCCTAAGTGACCATCAAAGGAACCCAACCCAAACCCAGTATATTACCTAAACCCTAGGATTGCCTAAAGCCGTGGTCGGCAAACCGCGGCTCGTGAGCCACCTGCGGCTCTTTGGCCCCTTCCGTGTGGCTCTTCCACAAAATACCACGTGCAGGTGCGCACATACAGTGCGATTGAAACTTCGTGGCCCATGCTCAGAAGTCGGTATTTTGTGGAAGAGCCAGTGTTTTGTGGAAGAGCCACAGTGAAGGGGCCAAAGAGCCGCATATGGCTCGCGAGCCGCGGTTTGCCGAGCCGCAGTTTGCCGACCACTGGCCTAAAGCACCGTTCAGGCCACTGCAACAACACCTCCATTCAAAACACGCACCCATGCGGTTCTTCAGGACGGACCGCAAATACCCATGAGGGCTGTGCAGGACTCAGTGTGCTGGGCTTCATGGGGGAGGCTTGACAGTCCATCAGTTCATTCATGCCATGCACATACATGTGTACACACACACACACACGTACACACGATCCTGGTTCTGCCCCTCGGAGGGGCTCGGCTCTACAGGCTCACCCACAAGATGGAGGCAATGACACAGAGTATACAGGTTTGGGGTAAAGATGAAATATGGTCGGAAAAGCCCTGAGCACGATATCCACGGCTAACTTTCCTCGGGCACTTTCATTGCCAAACGCTTTCACGAATTCATTATGAAATGAGCACGCAAATGACAGAATGAGGACAGGGAGAACAGGTATGTTACCCGCTTTTCAGGGGACGTCAAGATTTGGGAGTGAAGTGACTCACCCAAGATTACGTGGTAAATTAGGGGCAGAGTTGAGACTCCGTCCTGGGGCTCTGCTCAGCCCAAAGCTGTGTGTGGCCTGCCAAACAGTAAGGTGTGCAAAGACGGTGCCCTACCGTCCAAATCAACACGCTGAGCGGAGGGAGACGGGACCCACGCGAAGAACGAGGCCTGGGCCAATCAGGATCTGTGGCCAGTTAGGGAGCCCCTAAGAGACTCCCTTGAGCCCTGGCTGGTTCGGTTCAGTGGATTGAGCATTGGCCTGAAGACTGAAGGGTCCCAGGTTCCATTCTAGTCAAGGGCATGTGCCAGGTTGTGGGCTTAATCCCTAGTAGGGTGTGCAGGAAGCAGCCGATCAATGATTCTCTCTCATTGATGTTTCTATCTCTCTCTCTCCCTCTCCCTTCCTCTCTGAAATCAAGAAAAACTCCCTTGACAGCCTCTCTGCCATTCTAGGCACTAGCAGGGACACTGCAGAGGTCCCAGTGGAGGACCCTGAAGGCACAGGGTCCATATGTCACAGATCATGAACGTCACTCAGAGGCGAGACCCTTACTCCAAGCTGAAAACTCTGGTCTTAGGATTAACTCTAACACATCGGACTCGTTTCTCAGAATGGAGAAAAGTGCCAATTAGAACTGAACGGGAGAGTGGCTAACTACACTTAAACACACCCATGTCCTTTTGGCTGCTCCCAGACAGAGATGGAAGAGTTGGGGGACAAAATGTAGCAACCTGGGGGCCCCGGGCACAGGGGCCAAGTACTCTTCGGAGCTCCATGAGCCCAGGAGACGTAAGATCACCTGGTACAGTGACCACAGTGAGGACCCTAGCATCCAGAGGGCCAATTATGGTTAGCGTTCTTCTGTTAGTAACGGAAGGGAAGTAAATAGTTCAGAAAGCCCTGCTCAAAGTGAGAATACTTTTGAAGGTGCCATGGATTCTTAGCTCCCTGAGAAAGCCCTGTATACTTCAGTCCCAAGGGATTTCAGAACCCCAAATTCTGCTGCAAAAGAAAAGACTCCTCTACAAAAGATTCCAAAATTCAAGCTTCTCACTAATTCTTTCCAGGCCCTTCTCCCTTCCCTTCCCCTCCCCGCCGATCTGGGTTAATGAGGTTTTATTGGAACCCACCACCAGCCACAGGTAGAGACTTACACCGGCTCCACCCTCGCTGCGGAGCCGAAGCCAGGAGTGACATCACCTCTGGAAGGCTGCGCGCCTGGCAGAGGCAGCTAGCACCTCCCCCACCCCACCCACTCAGCCAGGCCGTGGGGAAGTGTCTCTACTAGCCCCCATAATTAAGGCAAAAAGGAATTTTATGCCTTTCAAGAAAGAGAAGAGGGAAAGAGAGCAACCCAGCAAATAACTATTCCAGAACAAGCCATTTTTCTTGCATGGCAGAAACAAAAGACCACAGAAACCTTTTTAGACAAACCTGTTCCCTTCTCTTGGGAGTGGCTGAGCAGCCTCCCCTTGCCCATTCAAAGCAGGTGCCCAGGCATCACGCCCTACCTCCCCAGGCCCCAGGGGAGCTGTGACCTGCTTCCCACTGGGACCAAAGCGAACCCTTAGACACAGATCTGTGTGACCTATGAACATCTTCTCCCATTTTAGGCAAACCCCACTGCCTCATTTCTTTCAGGAAACAAGTAGAGGTGAGCTCTGCGAAGGCATTTCATGGCACCTATATACCCCCTTTTACCCAAACCTGGAGAGGAAGAGGGCAGGGCTGGGAAAGAGAAAACAAACTAAACTTTAGTTTAAAAAGAAAGAAAGACCTAAGCTCAAGCCAGAGCCTTACCCCAAAGCTTAGGGCTTTCAGTCTCGGGTCTCAGTTCAACCACTGCCACCAGGAAGCCCTCCCACCATCTCAGCTCTAAGAAGCCTCCCCACCTCTCCCTCCTTTCCCCTTTGAGATTCAACTAGCCCCTGGGCCCTGTGTCTCCACAAAGTGTCAAAGTTTCTAGGCAAGAAAAAAATGCCCCACACCGCAGCCCCTGCCCTTTCCCCACACACAAGGACTCTGAGCACCGTGGTCCCTGGAGAATCTCAAATCCCATCCGCTTCCCTGTTAACGGTCACTCTGGGATCGGAGCGCACAGACACCCCAGCCTCGGCCAAGGCAGAGAAACCGCCACCGCCCCCACCCCCGCCCCCATTCTGGCTGAGAAGAGGTGGAGAACCTCACCTCAGCATCCCTGCTGGGGCCCCACCCGGGGCCTGGGGAGAGAGGAGCAGCCAGGTAAGGCCAGGGGGGCAAGGGAAGTAAGCCAAGCACCTCCACTCTCTTCTCCAGAACAGCCACTGTGACTCAGGACGAAAGCTGAGTCCCACAGAGGCCAGCAAAGGAGAAGACAGGCGTCAAATTCTTAAACCTGAAAGCCAGGATCGCACTGAAGACCTTGCTCAGAAAGCCTATCTGTCGCCATGGCTCCCCAATAGGGTACCCTCCCCCCCCACCCCCCCTCCGCACACGCGCGCGCGCGCGCACGCGCACACACACAAGCACCCGCACACCCCAGCCCCTCAGTAATTCAAGAGGCATCAGGGACCTTCGCCTGGAGTTCCAAATGCTCGCAAGCACAACAGTCGCCTGGGAAGCAGGGGGGCACTTCACCAACCCGCTCGGAAAACACCTCGCCTGGACCGGGCCCTGTAAAATGCCCCAAGCGCTCAATAACCGGGGCTGTTATGCTCGGGGTAGGTAGGGCCTTACAGAGGGCAGCGTGGCTGAGGCTAGTCCAGACCCCACGTTACGAGTGGAGGACCCACCCCCGCCGATGCTCCTTCCCGGCCCACGTGCCTCCCTGTGCCAGAGCCGGGAAGTCCAGCCATCCAGAGGTGGTGGCGAGAGGCGGCCACTTCCGGAAGGGGAAGCGCCCCTCGCTCCGCACCTCCCCGCCCTCTCCATCCCGGGGGGATGGCCGACCCGGCGGCGGAGGGGACCTCTGGCACCCGGTGCGGGCGGGGGGTGGCCTGGGCAAAGGCGGCCGGCGCTGACACCTGGCGGCGGCCCGGGTCCCAGCCCACGTCAGGGCCGGCGCTGCGGGGCGGTTCCCGGGAAAGGGCTTCAGGGGCCGAGAACAAAGCGCCCCCATTGGGGAAGGCGGGTTGGCGGCCGGCGGCCAGGGCGGGAGATCACTTTCTGGGGACCCTCGGGAGACGCTTTGTCGGCCAGGTTCCCCTCGAGAGGGGACCCACCCCCGTCCATGGTGGATGCTGGCGTCCTACCCAAAGGCCTCCCCAGCCTCGGGCTCCGCATTCGTCCCTCTTCCCCCAGCTCCGCGGGGCGGGCCGAGGGACCCGCCTTCCCCGCGCGCGGCTCCAGCACAAAGCCGGGCCGGGGGAGGGGAAGGGCCGCTCCCGGCCGCCCGCTGGAAGCCGTGCGCCACCCCGTCCCCAGCGCGGGCGCGCGCCCCTCGCGGCAGCACAACTTCGGCCCAGAAGTTGGTCCCCGCGGCTCTCCAGCGCTTCGGGGCCAACTTCCCGGAACCGAGCTGCCAGCTCGGCCCGGCTCCCCGCCGACGGCCAACGGAAAGCGGCCCGCGGCCCGGCCCCGCTCCTTGGCTAACGCGCCCGCCTGCTCCCGCGGGGCTCCGCTGCGCCCCAACTTGCCTCCGCCGAAGGGGCCGGCGCCCGGTCTCGCGGGTCCGGTTTGAATTGGGGCCTGCGGGAGGGGCGTGTGGCCGCGGCTACCGCATCCTCCCGGGTCACCGGTGGGGGCCCGGCCACCGCGGCGCCCGGGGTGACGGGTGGGGAGCCGGGGACCGGTGCCGCCGCAGGCTGGCGGGCTCCGGCGCGTGTTTTACATCATTGAGCGCGGGGGGCACGAGGGGGCGCGGGGCCGGCGCAGGCTGCGTTCCGCGGGGCGCCCTAGCCCCGCACCCGGAGCGGCGGAGCCCACCCGGCGCCCACCGACGGCGGAGGTGACTGGGGCGGGCGCCCGGGTTTCGGGGCGCACCGTCGCCGTGCGAGCGCGGGAAGAAGCCAAGTCCCAGGTTCCCCTCCCCCTCCACGTGCCGCCGCCGGCATCGTGGGTCTGCCAGCCCGGCTTCCCGCCGCCTCCCGCCGCCGCGGCCGCACTCACCGGGAGGACCGGCTGCAGGCGCAGCGCCAGCGCGCAGAGCGAGAGCCAGAGCGCCGCGCGCCTCATGCTGCCCGGACCGGGGCGGGCGCGGCGGGTGCGCGGGTCGGGGCGGCGCGGGCTGCGCGGGGCTCGGGCCGGACCGAGTGCGCGGCGCTCGGCTCCCTCGGGCGCTGCCCCGCGTGCGGCTGTCCGGGGCGAGGCGTGCGGTCCGCCGGCTGCGCTCCGCTCTCTCTGCTGGATTCCTCCCGACTCCGCTCGGCTCCCGCCCACCCCTCTCCCGCCGAGCTCCGCCTTATAATAAACCCACAGGCCCTCAGCCGCTGCAAAAAACCAGACCCCCACCCCCAGCTCGCCAGGTCTCCGGGCCAGTCCCCACCCCCGGACCCCGCCCCCTGAGCCACCCAGCCCGGCCCCTCGGACCGCCCCACCCCCGAGCCGCGCCCCGCCCCTCCCGCTCCGCCGGGGCAGAGCCTGGCGGGTCCCCCGAGCCGTGGGCCTGGGGGGCGGTGGGTCCGGCGTCTCAGCTCGGCTGCTCTCGGGCGGTGGGGGCCCGGGCTCACCCCCTGCTGCCCCGGCCCAGGGCACTGAGCGCCGTCCGGGAGGGGGCGGGAGGGAGACCGTTGGTGCGTGGCTGTGCGCGCCAGTCTGCAGCGCCCTCTGGGCGGACACGAGCGGCCTCCAGGTGTGTCGGGATCCCAGGTGCCGGAGGGAACACTTCGGGCCGCGGTGCTGGCCCCCAAGTGATGGAGCTTAGACCGATGGGTCCCCCCGCGCTTGTCCGACCGCAGGTGGGCTCCCCACGCCCGCCCTCCCCCGCGCAGGTGCCCCAGGGGCTTGCGTTCTGCCTGCACTTAACACGCTGGAAGCTCAGGACGGGTAGTGAGGGTGGGGGAGGAGTTTTCAGAGTCCTTCTGTGGAAGACAGTGCCCTCTCTCTTGATCCTCAGAGCTAAAAGGAAAAATAAACAGCTTGGTGTCCAGGTGACCTCGGGCCTGCTGAAGAGGCACCCACCCGTTGAGCTCCTGGTCCTTCGTGGTTCCCTGATCTGGGCCTCAGTGTTTCCATCCCCAATCGGGCACCTCAGTGCAGAAGGCTATGGAAGGCCTGCGGGTGGAGTGCAAAGGGCCCTGAGAGAAGCAGGTAGAGCCGCCTGGCCTGCCTGCAATCTGTGAGGAGGAG
Organism: Myotis daubentonii; assembly: GCF_963259705.1. Lineage (NCBI taxonomy): Eukaryota > Metazoa > Chordata > Mammalia > Chiroptera > Vespertilionidae > Myotis > Myotis daubentonii. Next base: position 72,894,595 of record NC_081851.1, on the reverse strand, counting down.
AAATGGTGCCAAATAACCTACGGACCTGAACCTGGAGGCCAAAGATGGCATCTTCCCCACCCACCTCTCCAGGCAGCCTCTGCAGCCCCGACTGGGAACCAAGGGCTCCTGCGGCTTCTTGGCCTCTCACGCAGTCTCCAGTGTTTCTCCTTACGGATTAAACATTCCCGGGTCCTGGGTTATGAGGTTCCGGACAACTGGCCTGAGTCCCCGTATTCTCCCCGCCCTCCCAGCAGCTTTTTGCATCCCCACCTGGAGCCACAGTCCTCCATCTGAGCACTAACAGCCGGACCCCCAAACAGCACCCGCCCTGTTTGGCCCCTGCTCCTGAAAACCTGTTGGACGGCAGGCAGCTCTCCCTTTTGGGGTCTCAGCTTCCCCTTGTTGTAACGTACCCCGTGAATCACAGAAGGACGCCTCAAGAAGTCGAATTAAAGAGTCACATTTATTGCAATCCGGGACTATGAGAGGCCATTCCCCAAATCTCATAGTAGTAAGATGGCCGCAAAACCAGACTTGTAGAGGCAAAGATCACAAAGGTATTGATTACATCCCAAGGTTTGGAATGAGGAACCTGGTTTGCAAAAAAGCAGTTTACAGAAGCAGAAGCATCAGGTTATCTAAATTATAGTTTTGGGTCTCTGGGTCACTGAATTGACAGAAACACATTATCTAGAGCCCCTCTGGTCTGGAATGAGGAACCTGGTTTGCAAAAAAGCAGTTTACAGAAGCAGAAGCAGCATGTTATCTAAATCGCAGTTTTGGGGTCTCCAGAACACTGAGTCAACCGGGTCATGTTAACTAAAGCCCTCTGACCTTGGGATAACTGTGCTGTCCTTCCCAGGTAAAGGAAAATGTGCTTCCTAAGACCAGTGTGACCACAACCAATGGGATATTCACATTACAATCAATAGGGTATTTAATCGAATGGGATAATTTATATAATTCAGAAAGTCAAAATAACTTTTCTATTATTTTAGCAAACAAATAAGTACAGAAACCAAACAGCAGGGTTAAAGTTAAACTATAGTTTCTACCTGAGGTGGTTGCTAGCATACTTCACCCTCTGTGTCCATGGGGGGGTGATAGAGCCTCATCTGAGTTCTTGGGACCTGATGCGAGTCCCACTGCCTCGGTTTCTCAGATCATCCAGCATCAGGGCAGCAGCAGGCTGGGCCCCTCCGCAGCTCAGGGAGTCCTGCTGGGCTAGAAAGTCCTACTGACAGAAAGCTATAGGGGTGTCTCCAGGGGCCGCTCGCAGTCTGGTTAGCTCTCTTGTCTTTTTAACCCAATATGGAGGAAATATTGGTCAGTTTGGAATCTTGCCTTTCTCTACCACACAAAATAAACAAAACTGGAGTTGGGAGGGTGTGCTAGCGTTTGTTTGTTTTTTGTATTATAGAAATTACCAGTTTATTGTTTCTTTCAGAATCTATTTTTTTGAAACTATATTTTATTGATTTTTTACAGAGAGGAAGGGAGAGGGATAGAGAGTTAGAAACATCGCTAAGAGAGAAACATCGATCAGCTGCCTCCTGCACACCGCCTACTGGGGATGTGCCGGCAATCAAGGTACATGCCCTTGACCAGAATTGAACCTGGGACCCTTGAGTCCGCAGGCTGACGCTCTAGCCACTGAGCCAAACCGGCTAGGGCTTTCAGAATCTATTTGCTCCAGATCAATGTGTATTTCTTTGGGCCAATTAGGAAGAGGCGGGGCCCCAAGAATGACACATATACAGAGAAGGGAAGTAGAGGGTCAGGGCGCACCTTGACCCGGCTGACCCCTGGCCTGCTGTGATCATCCAACACATCTCTCGGAAGCCACATGCCCCCGCCATCCCCAGCACGGGCAGCACAACACTGTCTTAAAATCCTATGTGTAGTGCACATAGATTACATGAGTGTGCTATAAAAGTACATTTTCCTAGGGGAGGAAAATGGAGTGGGGGCAGTGAGGAGAGCATTTAAGTTTATTATGTATTCCTAGATGCTTCTGAGAACATATACTTTATTTAATGTTTTAAATTGGAAGTTATTTCCTAAATCAGTGAAGATGCTTTCAACCTCAAGTAACAGCTCCCATTCAAACCGTTTGAATAATAGGGCAATTATTGCGCCCAGCCAGTGTGGCTCAGTGGTTGAGCATTGACTCATAAACCAGGAGGTCATGGTTTGATTCCCAGTCAGGGCATATGCTCCGGTTGTGGGCTCAATCCCCAGTGGGGGGCATGCAGTGATCAATGATTCTCTCTCATCAATGTTTCTGTCTCTCTATCCCTCTCCCTTCCTCTCTCTAAAATCAATAAAAACACATATTTTTCAAAATAGGACAATTATTGCATGTACCTGTACCTGCATAATCCACTGAACAACCCAAACCTCCACAGCACTGAAACGAAGGCCCGCCCACCCTTCAGCTCTGTGCCCCCTGTGTTGCTCCATCCTCAGAGTGGTGGCAAGACGGGCATTGTTTCCAGGCATCACAGCTAACAGAGTCATGTCCGCAAACAAGGCCACCTTCTCCTGGTGTCTTCCTCAGGAATAAGGAAATAGTTCCCTGAAGCCCCCCTCTACACACACACACACACACACACACACACACACACTCAACACACTTCTTTTCCCACCTCACTGGCCTGAAGCGGGTCCCATGCCTTCATGAAGCCATCACTAGGAAGCAGATCTTCAGCACCAGTGTGGGTGTAGATTAACCTTCAGTGGCTTGGGGAAGCCATTGCCACAGCCATTCAGTACTTTGACTTCTTAAAGAGTATGTGTGAGCTGCATGTAAGGGCATTCTGCTTCAAGATGGTACAAAACACAAAAAATTAAAAATGGAATTATCATATAATCTAGCAAGTCCACCTCTGGGCATATACCCCAAAGAATTAAAAGCAGGGACTGAGCAGATATTTGCACACCCATGTGTATAGCAGCTCTATTCACAATAGCCCCAAAGGTGGAAGCCATCCAAAAGTCCATTGACAAATGAATGGATAAACAAAATGTGGTAAATACATACAATAGGGTATTATTCAGTCCTCAAAGGAAGGAAATCCTGTCACATGCTACAACCCCTGTGAACCTTGAAGACTTGAAGCTAAGTGAAATAAGCCAGTCACAAAAGGGCCAATACACGTGTACAGAGTAGTCAAGTTCAGAGGCAGAAAACAAAGGTGGCTGCCAGGGATTGGAAGGATGGGGGAGGGGGGCACGAGGCATTATTTTTTAATGGATATGGAGTTTTTTGGGGGGGAAGACAAAGAAAGTTCTGGAGATGGATGGCGGTGGTTTTTGCACAACAATGTGAAATTACTTAATGCCACTGCACTGTACACTTAAATGGTTAAAATGGTAAATTTTATGCTATGTGTAATTTACAAAAAATGCAAAAAAAAAAACCCCACCCCACCCTTAATTGCTAAAAAATAAAATAATGAACACCTGTGCAACTACCACCCAGTTCATCAGTTCTTAACATGATGTCTTTTTCTTTTCTTTCCTTATGAAATGAAACATCACAGATTCAACTGAGTTTTCTCAGTCGTGTTTTGAGGTGTGTCCGTGTTGACACATGTGGCTCGGGGTCATGTATCTTAATTGCTGTGGTATAATTCATCACGTGCGCATGCCGTGCTCTATGAATCCCCGGACATTTGCTTGTTTCCAGCTTTTCAAAGCTACACACAATGCTACCGCCAATTCTGTACCTTTCTCCTTGAGTGCACGTGAGCCTTTCTCTAGAAGAGTGGTTCTCAACCTTCCTGATGCCGCGACCCTTTAATGCAGTCCCTCATGTTGTGGTGACCCCCAATTTCATTGTTACAAATGGAACATAATTAAAGCGTAGTGAGTAATCGCAAAAACAATATGTAATTATCTATGTGTTTTCCGATGGTCTTAGGCGACCCCCTGTGAAAGGGTCGTTCGACCCCCAAAGGGGTTGCGACCCACAGGCTGAGAACCGCTGCTCTAGAAGTAGCCAGAGTGCCTGGGTTTTAGGTATAAACAGCGTCACCTTCCTTACACACTGCTCCAGGTGATTTCTCTAAACACACTGCTTCCAAAGGGCTTCTAGCAATTTTCACTCCCGGCAAGAGTTGTGCGAGCTCCTGTTCCTCTCTGTCCTCTGTATGACTTGGCATTTATTGGACCTTTTCTCCTTTGCCAGCCTGACGCAGGTAAAATGATATCTCATTGTCACTGGATTTTGAACGGCCCTCCCTTTATGAAACATTTTGCCGGAGCCCTTTGTTGCTGACTGCTCGACCGGGCGCTCCCGGCTGCTTCCCACATCTGTTTTCCTCCCCTTTTCCAGTAAAAGCGCTCCTAAAAGTCAGCTGGCCTCACGGCCACTGGAAATACAGACTCTTCCCCGCATCTCCTGCAGCTCCATGGAGCCACGTGATCAGGGCTGAGCGCAGAGGTGGTGCCTGTATGTGCCTTCGGGGAAGTGTCAGGGCAAGGAGGCATGCCTGTCTCCGTGCCTCTTCTCTTTCCTCCTGGCTGGAATGCAGATGTGGTGGCTGCAGCTGGAGCAGTCATCTGGGACCCCGAGGCGAACATGGGGACAGAGGCCATGCCTGACAGAGGAACGGGCTAGAAGGAGCGAGGGTCCCTGACCCAGGAGGCGCCATGCCAGCCCTGGACTGCCCACCCAGACATGCACACGACAGAGAAAGACACCTCCTCATTGCTTCCCTGGTCTCCTGGCTTTTCTGTCCCTGGCCAGCGAATCTAATCCTAACAATACGCTGTCAATTCCTCCTTCTACACACGACCAACAGGGTGCCGGGAGGACAGTTTCCCCGGGGAGAAGGGAGAGAGAACTGTCTCTCAGATGCCATCAGTAAAGGTCTGCAGGCCCTGGCCAGGTAGCTCTGTTGGTTAGAGCGTCATCCTGATACGCCAAGGAAGTGGGTTTGATCCCTGGTCAGGGCACATACAAGAATCAAACAATGAAGGCATAAATAAGTGGAACAACAAGCCGATGTTTCTCTCTCTTGCCCTTCCTCGCTCTCTCTCGAATCAATTTTAAAAATTTAAATAAATTGCCAAAACCGGTTTGGCTCAGTGGATAGAGCGTCGGCCTGTGAACTGAAAGGTCCCAGGTTCGATTCCGGTCAAGGGCATGTACCTGGGTTGCAGGCACATCCCCAGTGGGAGATGTGCAGGAGGCAGCTGATGGATGTTTCTCTCTCATCGATGTTTCTAACTCTCTATCTCTCTCCCTTCCTCTCTGTGAAAAATCAATAAAATATATTTTAAAAAAAATTTAAATAAATTAACAAACACGCAGGGGCCCAGCCAGCCTCCCAGTGCCGGACTGCCTGTTAGATTCTGGACCTGACTCAAGGCACCTGACAACCTCTGTCCCCAAAAGCAGTGGAGACCAGAGGGCCTTGTTTGAGGAAGGAGGTGTTTTCGGAGTCGGCAGCCCCGGCTCCTCGGGGCCCCTCTCTCGGGGTGCAGGCTCCACGGCCCCGACCTGCGTGGGGCTCTGTGGAAGCCCCTGTCCCACCCCGACCGGGGGGTGCTTGTGTCCACTGTGAGGCGTGGGAACTGAGGACTGTGGGAAGGTTGCTGCTTTTAAGCAACGAATACGTTTGCTCTGACAGGTGTTGAGAACTGCTCTGCTCTCTCCCACGCTCAGGACGCTCTGAAACCACAGGTGAAGGGGTTGCTTTGAGTGGACTTGACAGCCATTCCTCACTTCCTGTCCTCACCCCCCAACCCTCTCCCCCTGCCCCCCGCCACCCTGCCCTCCTTCACTGTGTCCATTTCTCATGAATAGTTTCCCACGCCTTCTCAGTTGCCTCCAATATCTGCTAGAATGTCAGCAGGGGAGAAAAAGAATGAATACATCACTGGAATGTACACGTCCAAATCGGAAAATTCACCTCCCCAAAGTGGTCCCACTGGGAGACTGATGCTGCCCATCCCATCAGCCCAGGATAGCTTCCTCCTCCTGCCCTCCTCCTCCCCCTCCTCCTCCTCCTCCTCCTCGCCCTCCTCCTCCTCCCCTCCCTCTCCCTCCTCCCCCTCCCTCTTCCTCCTCCCCCTCCTCCTCCTCCTTTTCCCCCTTCCTCCTTTCCCTCCTCCTCCTCTTCTTCCTCCTCCTCCCCCTCCTCCCTCCTCTTCCTCCTCCCCCTCCTCCTCCTCCTTCCTCTCCTCCTCTTCTCCCTCCTCCTCCTCTTCCCCCTTCCTCCTTTCCCTCCTCCTCCTCTTTTTCCCCTCTCCTCCCCCTCTTCCTCCTCCCCCTCCTCCTCCTCCTCCCCCTCCTTCTCCTTTCTGAGGAGGATGGAGTATATTGCTTTGGTAAGTGTGTCCAGAGCCCCAGTGATGCCCAGCTCCAGGAAGCAACACTCCGCGAGCCTTCCAGGTAAATCGGGATCCTGGAGTTGTGCTCTCGGAGTTCACATCTGCTGGCTCCCAGCCTGGATGGTGGCCCTGGAAGGGAGCCATGCAGCAGCCTGACAGCCACTGGAGGACCTGCCGGGGTCAGCCCAGATGCTGGAGATACACAAATAGAACCTAAGATCCTCAAGCCCGAGGAGGACACACTCTTTGGAGAGAGACATATACACAATCATAACACAAAGAAGTGCCTGTCACACCAGCCTGTATTCCCAGCAGCTGGCAGGGACAATGGATTCGGAATACAAAGAAAACCTTCCAGAAGGTCCCAGGGAGAGGGAGAAGCCATCAGAGCGTGTGCTCAGATGAGGGAAGATGACTTGGGCCGTGGATTAGTTCCCCCTGGCTGCAGAAACACATTCCTGACTACGAATCTGGTAGCTTAAAATGTCGATGAAAGGGGGCCACATACGAAACCTGACAAGCTCACAGGCGGCCTGCATGGCGGCCTTACAAACTCAGAGACCAAGAGTCACCACATAGCACGCTCTGCACATTAAAATTCCTAGCTAAAGGCAGGCCACGACTGGTAGTCACATCCTGGGCTTGTAGCGTCCTTGGCAAAGGTCAGTCTTTCCCGTAAGTCTGTCTGTCTACTGTCTTTTTGCATATAAGATAACATGCCTTTGAAATGTTAGAGCGCCCCTCAGGGCACACCCACACATCAGAGCAGGAGACCACACAATCCCTCGTTGGTATGGTATCGTTGGTATCGTATTCCTGAATACCATCTCCACGTGCTGTAAATGGTAATTATTAACCATCCGCACTCACCAATATGCTAGTAAAAGTCTCTCCGTTTCACTTTTAGCCAGGCCTAGAGATTTCCCCGCGTTGCCTTCTACCACCAATGAAGGTCATGTAACCCCTCTTACGTCTCCTCGTTGGACGCTAACATATAAAATAAGCTGCAAAACGGCCATTTCCAGGAGCATTTTCTCAATTCCTTGAGATTTTGTTTCCTGGCAGTTGTCAGCTTGGCTCAAATAAACTCATGAAAAAAATAAAATAAAATAAACTCATGAAAAGTCTCTACAGGTTTGGACAGTTCTTACAGCAACAAAAATAACACAGTTTTATTCCCTTACTGCCTGGAAGCCAGAAATCCCAAGTCAGTTTTACTGGGTCGAAACCAAGGGATCAGCAGGCCTGCACTCCCTCCAGAGGCTCTAAGAGAGAATCCGTTCCTCTCCCAACTTCCAGGGGCTGCCAGCATTCCTCGGCTTGTGGTGGCATCACACGTACCTTAAGCGCCAACATCTTCATTCTCTTTCTGCGTTATCTTCACATCGCCGTCTCTTCTGTGATAAAAACTCCCTCTTATAAGGATACAGGTGATTGCATTTAGAACCCACGTGGATAATCCCCCATCTAAGGACGCTTACCTGAATCACATCTGCAAATCTGCAAAGACCCCTCTCCCCCCATTCTTATTTTCATTTATTTTTATTTTATTTTTTGCCATGGAAGGTAACATACACAAGTCCCAGAGATTGGGACATGGCTATTTTGGGGACCATTATTTAGCCAACCACCGGCAGACAGAGTAGAGCGAGGCCATGCCAGGTGGAAACCCAGCAGAGAACAGGCAAGGAAGCAAGAAAGAGGTTCAGAATGTGCAGGAACTGGAGGGGATCTGAGTCGCCTGGATAGCCAGAGCACAGGCCCTTTGGCCAGAGCTGGGTCACATGGAGATAGCCTGTGTCACTTTGCGAGCCACCGGTGGGCGGGCCTTGGCCAGAGGAGTCACTGACCTTTCAGAGCAGAGGAGGGAGTCGATGACAAGGTCCACATGATAGAAAGTTCTCTGCCACGGCAGGCGGAAGACTGCAGGTGGGCACACAGGGAAGGCAGCAGAGGGAAAGGGCCAAGCCTGCCTTGAGGGGTGGCAGTGAAGACGGGGAGATGGGGAAGGGGCAGGAATGAAAACTATGGAAGAGGCAGAATGCAATTAGGCTTGGGGATGGATGAGGGAGAGGATAGGTGAGATTCTGAAAATCAGTGGTAGTATCTTTCCATCTGGTTTATGTTAACAGAGAGGCCAAACCGAGGGTGCAGTGGCTGTGGGGACTGGGGCAGCGCTGGGCACTGAAGTCTTCGTTAGCTCCCCTCCGGTGGCTCTTGACTCATTTCTGGGTCATCTCCAGAGCAACCTTTGTTGGCGGCTTGGACCGGAAGCTCTTCTGAAGGTAGGTGTGCCGATGCCAGCCACACCCTCCCAGGTGTAATCTGGCTGATTCACCCTGAGCCGCTTCCAAGGGTGGGGTGGCTTGCCACAAACCCCCCTTCCCCCCTTTCCGGGTCCTCCTGCCCGGGACCTGGTGTTTGAGAAGCTTCGGGCTGGCTGTGACTCAGCCCCCTGCTGGGAGGAAGTGCTGATTCCTTGCCTGTAGGGCAGGTAAGCTGCAGGCCAGTTCTTTCTCACCTACTTACCCTCTCAGCTAGCAATTGTATGCACTTTTCTCTTGCAAATTCTTAGCAGCTATTTTAGCTGTGTGTCCTTGAGCAAGTAACTTAACCTCTCTGTGCTTTAATTTGTTCCTCTATGAATTGGAGAAATGCTAGTGCTTACCTCAGAGAGTTGTTGTGAGGATTAAATAAGCACCGTGAAGGGCTAGTACAGTACCTGGCACACGGGTAAGTGCTGCCTGAACCTTAGTGATGTTGAAGATGTGACCGTGGGACTGGGAGAGGCAGACACACTTGGGTTTGAACCTTACTTTTACAGTCCTCCCCGCATACAACCTGGGGGAAATCCCTGAAAAGGTCTGAACTCAGATTGCGGCGATTAAGTGAAATAATGCACTTTACCTGGCATCAGACCAGGGAAATAGAAATAATTCTTAGAGAAGTTAGGCAATCTCAAGCCCCCAGGAGACTCTGGAGTGGGTTCCGAAGGGATTCCTGAGCTCACAGTCGCCAGGCTGTAAAAGGCGTGATGTTATGTAGGAGCAGGTGCCTGTGTGAGGTGAGCTTTACCTCCAGCCTCAGGATACCTATGCAAATTCACTCCTCAGCTAGATTCCCTCACTGAGACTGTATTCGGCAGAGGTTGCACACTGGTAGCCCGCAGCTCTGCGTTTGGCCTGTAGACATTTGCTCTCACTGTGCTTAAAAGGAGACTTCTGCTGGGCCGTGTGGCTCAGTGGTTGAATGTCAACCCATGTACCAAAAGGTCCCCGGTTCGATTCCCGGTCAGGGCACATGCTCGGGTTTCTGGGCTTGATCGCCAGCCGAGAGCCTGCAGGAGGCAGCCAACTGTGTTGATGCATCGATGCTTCTCTCTCCCCCTCTCCCTCTCAAACCAGTAACATTTCTTTCTTTTTTTTTTAAAGGAGATTTCCTTAAGGGAATTGCACATAATCCAGCTTTCTAAATTTCCCCACTTGGCTATCACTATGGCTCAACTCTCAAGGCAGACACCTACCAAGGATCCACGGTGGCTCTTTAACCAGCAAAACATTGATTTGTTGGCAGAACTCTTTCACTGAAGCATAACCACACACTAGAGGGGGCGCTCACACTGCTCAGCGGAAAGGACGCAAGGGCTGGCTGTGCAGAATGGCAGAAACCAAGCGATGTCCTGACCAGTCTGCCTTCCACGACATTTCAGCAGCTTCTGGGTCTCACATGCTTTTCCAGTGGCGCAGGCGTGTGTGTGTGTGTGCGCGTGTGTGTATCTCCACCATGCTGCTTTCGATTTCCTTGCCATCTCCATTATGGCAGCCGGATACCTCTGAGCGGAGCTTCTATTACTTATATTAGAACCAAGAAAAAATATTAAAATGCTGTAAAGTTACTTAATCATATCTTCAATAGTTTTCCTACTGAGTCAGTGATTTTTCTGCAACTTGAATCAAGAGCTTGTTTGCAGAAACATAAAGGAGCTCCAAACCAAATGTTTTGAGGCGGTTATGTAGGCAAATTAAAAAAAACACCACCACAAAACTTTTTCGTTAACTCACTACAGCAGGAGTCAGAGTCCTCACTGGCCGTGTGTGTCACATATTCTCAGGTAACCCTCACAGTTTTAGGAGGTGGGTATCATTTCCCTTTCCTACACCACCAGGAAACTAAGGCTGAAAAGATAAAACTGTTTGCCCAGTAAAGTAAAAGCGAAAGGGTTTGGAACCTGGGCATTCTAATTCCAGAGTCCAAACTGATGCATTACACCCTGATGTCCAACAAAATGTGAACTAATGTTAGTTTAGCAAATTCCTCAATTACCAAGTAGAATACAGGGCAACTTCATTTGGCTTAAGATCCTGGTAAATAACTAGGAAAAAAATTTCTATCACTGGAATGTAAAAGAAATTGTCTACAGAACTCGGAGGTAGTAAAGTTCAACAAAAATTTTAAGCTTGTATGATCTACTAGAGGCCCGGTGCATGGAATTTGTGCACTGGGGGGGGGGGGGCAGGAGAGAGTCCCCTCAGCCAAGCCTGTGCCCTCTTGCAGTCCGGGAGCCCTCCGGGGATGTCCGGGGAGTGGGCCTAAGCTGTCAGTTGGACATCATTAGCGCTGCTGCGGTGGGAGAGGCTCCTGCCACCGCCACTGTGCTGGCCAGCCGTGAGTTTAGCTTCTGGCTCAGTGGTGCTCCCCCTGTGGGAGCACACTGACCACCAGGGAGCATCTCCTGCATTGAGTGTCTGTCCCAGTGGTCAGTGCACATCATAGCGATGTCAGTTTGCACGTTAGCCTTTTATTACATAAGACTAGAGGCCTGATGCATGAAATTCGTGCAAGAGTAGGCCTTACATCCCCCAGCTGTTGGCACCGGCTTCCCTCGCAGCCCTGGCTTTGTCCGGAAGGTCATCCAGGACATCCAGTCTAATTAGCACATTACGCTTTTATTATTACACTGTAGCTGTTAGGTTCTTGGCATCAAGTATCCCTCAGACCCAATGTTCCGTGGGAAGTCAGGATATTATTCCTCCTTCACAGGTAACTTCAAGGCCTAGAGCAGTGACGGCAAACCTGACACGTGTGTCAGAGGTGACACACAAACTCATTTTTTTGGTTGATTTTTCTGTGAAATGGCATTTAAATATATAAAATAAATATCAAAAATCTAAGTCTTTGTTTTACTATGGTTGCAAAGATCAAAAAATTTCTATATGTGACACGGCACCAGAGTTAAGTTAGGGTTTTTCAAAATGCTGACACGCCGAGCTCAAAAGGTTCGCCATCACTGGCCTAGAGGGTTGTTTGCCCACATTCCTCAGGGCCCAAGCTAGGCCTGCCTGCCTCCCTCCTTGGGAGCACTGGAGCCACAGAACTCCATTCCTTCTCACCCGTTTTCATAGATGAATTTACTGAAAGTCGGGGCACCAGCTCCCCCTCAGATATGTTAGTCAGATCCTCCTAAGTATGGTAGACGGTGAATAGTGCTCCTTAGGGGTTTCTCTGCCCTCCCCCTAAACCTGAGAAACCAGTCATGAGGGCAAGTAGAATACCACGTTTAGGTTACTAAGCAGAGTGGGAGGGTATATTATTGACTTCCTTTTGAGAATCTTAATTTCATCACTACGAACTGGGGTAGGTCAACAATTTAATAAGGGTTGATTGCAGTTCAGAATAGAGCCAAATCAAGGTAACATGAAAACTGAGGATAAACAATATGTACAATGAAAATTCCTTTTCCCTTGTATGTAACCTCCATTTTGGATGCTACCAAATTATGTGTGGTTTTTACTTTAAATAGCTATAGAAGGGATAGGAAAAGGGAAATAGCATTTGCATTAGTTGTGAATTAGGTTCTAGATATCTTTATTCTCAATTCTTAAGATCAATGAGGATTTAGAACTAGTACTACCCTGGGGTAAAGCACTGAACTTCTGAGTTCACAAACCCAAAATGTATAATCCCTCTATGTAATTGGACAGAAATCCTGAAATTGATCAAAAGAGAGGACTGATACCATGAGAGGGATCAGTTGCTCCAGACTGGTGGCCATGCAATAAAAATATCTTTTGTTTTCCTTAAGTCAGAGTAAACTTGAACGGGCAATCTGAATTAAACTGAGGTACAAAGGGGTATTTATCTAGAGAAAAACACAAGACCAGATTTATTTCATACAATGTTATTCACACATTTTTCATTTTCTAATTTATACATAATATACAAAGAAGTGAAGATAACATTATTTCATATGAACCAATAAGAGCCAGGACTTAAGACAAACTGGTCCAGAAACAATCCATGTTGAAAGGAGACACTCAAAAGTGAAACCTCAGTGGCTCTGCCCAGTTAAGTTCCTTTATTCTGAAAAGCCATTTTCAGATTTTGTCCAAGTTCCATGCCAACTTTTATTAAAAGTGAAATCCCAGGTGGGTACCAACAATGGCAGACCACACCATGTCTACCATGACGCATCCTTTTCTAGAACAGGCCCCAAGTACTGGGACGATTAGGTTGTCAGGACACAGGGGACCCTCAGGACCCCAGAAGAGGGTTGCTTCCCAGTGTGCTCGTCTCTAGGACTTTCCTCATTTGCAGAGGTAACTGCCTGTGCCAACAGAGGCTACGGATAAAGGGAAATCAGGAATTCAACTGTGCAAATCCAAGAAAGTCACTACCAATCTCCAACAAGGACAACTTGGATCCTAAAACCATGAGCTGATTGATACTGGGAACAAAAATTGGACGCGGCACCAAGACACTAAGGCTGGCAAAACAAAGGCAAGAAGGTGGGAGAGCAGCTTCGCAGGGGAAGCACTGCCACTGTGACTGGGACGTGATGAACCAGTGTGACTCTGAGGAGTGACAGTGACAAGTGGTTGGATTTAATGGCCTCAACATGGAATGTTGGGTTAAAAAAACAAGAGCAACTCAAATAAAATATGAAAAAGTATGCCTGGCATCCCAAACTTCATGCCATTATTTTTAGGTTCATGATATGAGCAGCTCAGTGATAAAACCTTTATATTCAATATTGTGCTCAGAAGATTGCTTTTCTTCTGCAGACTTCCTAGTAAAAATCCCTTACATGTTCCATCTAAAGAGATAGCATGGTTCATTAGTTTTCAGCACTAAACATAAGTGGGTCAACATAAATGTTTTATACAAAATACTGACTTCAACAAAATACAAAGCACTTTCTTTATCTTTCAGAAACTGAATATACAAAGCAAGTTTTTTTTCCAAAATATTTTCATAGGCAAAGGATTAAAAACGATTTTAATTATACACATATGGTCACAATTTTGCCTTAAAAAGATTGTTGGGAAATGTACATAAGGCCGCTTGTAAATGTACATCATGTTACTGTTATGTCTTATGTCCAGAGAAAAAAATGTTATCATACAGATTTGCTCTTACTTGGGAGTAGGCTATCCAAAAATACAGTACTCTTCTGTACAAAGAAAAAAGTCACATCACATTTAATAAGATGGAAAAAGCATTGGCCTCCATGTTAACCAAATATCTCAGTCCAATACTTTCTATTATGCACAATACCCTGACTTCTTGAAAGGGATCCAAATCCTAGCATGTCCATATTAACTATGTTATAAAACAAAATGTTTCTCATAATAATAAAAAGAAAGTTGGTTCATACTTCTGAAATCATATAAAGATAAAAAAATTTTAAAAAATCACTCTTGATTTGGAGAAAGAAATTTACATTATACAACACTATATGCCAGGTCAAAGAGGGCAGGGACGTAAATGTACACTAAAATGCAAATGTTTCCCAAAGAGATAAAACAAATTCCATTTACAGCATGATGGTTTACAAATGTACACCTGTACAACCAAGGAAAGCATTACTACTAAATTAGCAAGGCTTTTATAATAAACACTGAAACAAGATTTGCTTTTCCAAATTGTAAACTTACCATCTATTACTACACACACAATGCATATATTTATAGGAAGCAAAAAAGGCTATCTGAATATGTAATCATGCTTAAATGTTGAGCTTATCAAATTCACTTTTCAGTGGCCCCCTTTTCACCTCTATCTGGTTCCTACTTTCTGAAATCTACTATGAAAAAGCAAAATAAAGCTCAACACTTCCTCAACATGTCCTTGTAATTCTATAAGCAAAACAATACACAAATTTCCACTCTTTCTCATTGCAAACCAAACCGAAAAGTTAAAATGGGACTTAACTTTCCGTTTAGTGCACTTAACTCGATGGAAATGTCACCATGATTTTGTTTTTTGTTTTTTTCTATCTCTTACAACAATTACATATGTTAAGTATATACAATACTTCTGTACATTGCCAGAGACATTTTAGGGCAGTATTTGATTAAAACCACATCCACTGTAAATAATGTTAAGTTCTTTTCATCTCAAATCATTTAATTCTTATCTTACTTGCTGAATTTTATTTGCATGATAGATTGTGAATTACCAAAATACAACTTAACTTTTTAAAAATATTAATAATATTTATGTAGTTGATTGTTAATCTGTTATAAAAGGCTTCACACAAAGGACAAAAAAAAATGACTATATTTCTATATACATCTCTATAAACCTGTTGTGCTATGGGGTCCATAGACCTACCAGACTGCAAGCCAGTTTATTAAAAGAATACTGTACTTTTTCCTTTAAAAACTATTTTTGTGGCTTTACAAGGTAAAAATTTACAAAATATGTGACAGCTTTTTTTTTGATACAGTTACATCATATACAGGCATTCTGTGCTTTGCCAGCAATCCAATCTGATAGGTCTCCACTCAGGGCGAAATATCATTTATAATTCACCACTCCCACCCCCCAAATATACACAAGAACCTTAAAAAATTTACAAATGGATGAATAAAGTCAATAAATAGTTTTGCTTTAAAAAAAATTTTGACGATTCATAGTTGAGTTGTGTTTTGATAATTCACAAAAGAAACGTTCTTTTCACGTGGTTATGGTTACATTATCTTCTTTCTCTTTTTTCTTTATAGCATTCCATTTGGTGGTCCTCCAATAGGCCCTAGATCTGGGCTATTTTTCAAATAGTATTTTTCCAACTTGGCCAGTATATGCTTCCCGTATGTGTATTTGCGCAAAGTAGTAATGTGAGGTCGAATCTGAAAAACAAATAATCTGCTTAGGTATGTTCTTTTAGTTTCTGATCTCTTAAAAAAAGTGCCCCATAGCCAAGTAATTTAGAATAATAATTGGGATTTTCAAAGAATAGCAGAGGAGCTCTAAGCGCAGCAGGGGAGTATCTCTAGTGAGCTACCACAGTCTAGGAAGG
Organism: Myotis daubentonii; assembly: GCF_963259705.1. Taxonomy (NCBI): domain Eukaryota; kingdom Metazoa; phylum Chordata; class Mammalia; order Chiroptera; family Vespertilionidae; genus Myotis; species Myotis daubentonii. The sequence goes on along the minus strand of NC_081851.1, from coordinate 72,878,970 downwards.
CAGAATCTTACAACTTGAGACAGCTGGACAAAAATGCAATTCAAAATAAAGCAGAAAACATACGCAAATGGTCAGATGTGTGATGGCTACTACATTTAAGGTGTTCAATATCTTACTAAATGTGTTAACACTCAAAATCTAATAGGTTTGAAAATATAAATGAAAGAAATCATAACATTTTCTTCCCATTTAGATAGGCAAGAACTTTATAAGTAATTGGTAGTTATGAGATAAATTAAAACAGGTACCCTTTTTATATACTGACTAAATAGATGTGCAAACTGAGAGCAACTTGGCAGTACCTATTGAAATATAAAATGTTTACATACCTTTACCAGCAATTCCACTCTAAATATTTTCCTTACAAAAACATTTATGCAGACATTCATATAAAGCACTGCTGATTACAGTTAAAATATTAGAAACTGCCCAGACAGCTTTGACCTATGAACCAGGTCACCTCGATTCCCAGTCAGGGCACATGCCCAGGTTGTGGGCTTGTACCAGTAGGGGACATGCAATGATCAATGATTCTCTTTCATCATTGATATTTCTCTCTCTCTGAAAGGTAGAAAATTAATACATCAGCTGAAAAATGTTAAAAATCAGAAGGCCAAAAATATTTATGATCATACAAGATCATTTTCTCTTTAATATAAAGAGGAATCCAAAGAGGTTACATATGTTGTTCCATTTTTTAAATGACTAAATTTAGAAAAAGATCAAGATATTCAAATATTATTTCCTCCAGTGTTCTTTTTAACAGATTTTCCTATGGAACTTGATGTCTTTACAAAATTATTAGATTCTAGGAAGAAGATAGAGAGAAAAAACAACTTAACTGATTTAAAACAATCAAACAAACATAAACTCTGTCCCTGGAAAATTTATTACGTTATTGAGAAAATCAATGTTCGACCCATGTAAAATGGCAAATCAAGTATACTGAAATAAGATGGGGAAGGGAAGAACAATGCTAAAGGTAGATGAAAAGATAAGAAATGAATCTGATTTTACTGAGCACATTACCTTAAGAATTTAATAAAGGGTACACCATACTAACCTAAAATCAGGGTATCAATACATTCCACCACCACCCCAGTTATAACATAGATAAGGAAAACTAAAGCCTAGGGAAATTAGATGCATAGCCTAAAGCCACACAAACTGAATCAACTGTTTTCAGAGCTATTAAGTATATTACCTTGTGCATGATTATCTTTCTCTGAGCAGGTTCAGCCATATCAATCATCTTCTGAATCACATAATTGGCATACTGGTCCTTCATCATGGTGTATAAGGCACTGTGAGGACCGTCATTCTGGCAGCACACTTCATCAATCAGTAAAGCTCTCTCAGCACGGGAGGCATGAGTAACACACTTTTCTACTACATTGCTGAAAATTAAAGCACATACACAAGAATTTACTCAATACACTGGAAGAGAGAAGAATCAAGATGGGAATCTCTTGTTATTTTCTTACAATTACTTTTACAACAAATTGATATCACAGAAGGACACATATTGGACTTCCACAAGTTTAATTATGGGTCTCTTAAAATCGTAATTAAATTGTAATTAATATTATAATTTTAAAACGGGGAAACTAGGTTATTAATAAGGTTTGAGACTTTCACAAACATGCACTAAATAAATTAAATTTGCATTTACTCAGAGGTCTTGGGGACATAATTTTCTAACTACAGATTTCAGAAATAGAAACTAATTTGTCATGTAGATTCTTTAAGAATAAAAGCAATGTTCTACATGTCCTTTCTGACTCTACTAAAGAAAAGATTATATTTCAATATTATGTTCTATATGCATTTCTGTGCTCACTAATAAAAACCAAAGAGTTGAAAGAAGATCCTTAGAATTAGAAAATAATGCAATACCTGGCAAATTTGTGTTGACTCAGGGCTAAGACCTTTCCTCTGATTTCGGAAACAATTTTGCTCTTGTCTTCAGGTCGACCATGTTCCAGTACATGCTGAATAACATAATTGCCATACTGATCCTAAGTACAGATATTTAAAATTTATTTTAAGTCATTCCTTAAGAATGATTATTCTTTAAGAAGATATTAACCATTTTTCTAAAAAATACAGTGTATGTACTCAGGAGAGTACACTATCTTTTGTCTCACTGTGTTTCTACAGTGTATTAACTTAAAAAAATTATTATATCTTAAAAAAAATAAATCAGAACCATTTAAGTATATATATATATAAACATTTCATATTATGAGGGAGCTTATACCTGGACCAACTGCTCAGTGTGTTGGTGGAGTTCTTCTAAGATAGGCAGAGTCTGCTCTGCAGTGCAGTGCTCTAGGATGCGCTGGATCACTCTGCACCCATAAGGATGAGTTGAAAGTACAAACACCTTAAAAAAATGGGAAGAATTAAAATTTCCTTTCTCTGACACTCTGAATTAATTTAAATAAAATGGTGGGGAATTCACATTTAATACATCATCAAATTTGTTTGGATTTTCCCATTGTAACACATATTCAATTTAAAAATATGATTTTCAAATTACATTAATCCAGGGGGTGCTCAATATGAGTTAACAGATATTTTGATTAAAAGGAACCTAAACAGAAGATGAAAGACATGTAATAATGAGGAGAAATGTACTGTGGGGTGAGGACAGTGCACACTGTAATTAGAAACTATTAATTACAATGTATTAGTTACTAATTAATATTTGTCTTTTATTATACAGTTGTAAGTTTTCCTCACTCTTCTCCCAAGAAACTTGAAAAAAATTAGTGTACAATTCTAACAGAGGTTATCTTTACTTCTTAAAGTAATGTAATTAAACTCAAATTTCTACTTCTCAGCTTCAAAAAAATGAAGGTACTGACTCACTCTGTAACAGAGGCAGAAATTAGTGTACATTCACTATTCTGTCCCCTATTTTTTATGTGAAAGTACTGGGAATTATCTTGTGACTTATGAAAAATGTGTTAACACTCAAAATCTAAAATAATGCCCTGCTAACTAGGTAGAAGCCAAAAAAACCTCTTACTTGTCCTTTGAAAGCATCAATGATGAATTGTAGTGACTGTGGCTGAACACATTCAATACATTTTTGTACAACATGGTTCCCATTCTGATCTTTCACACATTTGAGTACATGACCATCCAGCTCCTTTACCATTTCACTCTGCAGGAGAAGATGACATTTAAATATCTGCCTCATCAAACAACATTAACAGGATTACAAATATTGAAATGAGAAAAGTATAATAAAAATTTTGTTTGCAGTTTTTTTCATATGAAAGTTTAACCCTCCCCCACAAAGTATAATTTGCAGAAGCCAGTAAGGTGAAAATTACTAAAACATTTTGCAAGATTATAATTTGAACTAGAGGCCCAGTGCACAAAAATTTGTGCACTCGGGGGGAAGGGGGGGTCCCTCAGCCCGGCCTGTGCCCTCTCGCAGTCTGGGACCCCTCGGGAGATAACGACCTGCTGGCTTAGGCCTGCTCCCGGGTGGCAGAGAGCAGGCCCAATCCCTAGGTGCAGCCCCTGGTCGGGCTCAAAGCAGGGCTGATTGGGGAGTTGGGGCGCTGCCCCCTGTCATGCACAGAGCAGGGCGGATCGGGAGGTTGCGATGCCACCCTCAGTCACGCTCAGGGTAGGGCTGATTGGGGGGTTGGGGCACCGCCACGTCACACTCAAGGCAGGGTCGATGGGGAGGTTGCGGCGCCACCCCGTCACGCACAGAGCAGGGCCAATCAGGTGGTTGGGGCGCTGCCCCCTGTCACTCACAGAGCAGGGCTCATCAGGGGGGTTGGGGCTCCGTACCCTGTCATGCAGAGCAGGGCCGATCAGGGGGTTGGGGCACCGCAGCCTGTCACACAGAGCCGCAGGGCAATCAGGGGGGTGGGGAGCTCCCCCCTATCAGGCACAGAGCAGGGGTGATCAGGGCGTTGGGGCGCCTTCCCCTGTCACGAACAGAGCAGGGCAGATAGGGAGGTGTTGCCCCGCACCATGTCACACACAGAGCTGCAGGGCGATCAGGCGGTTTGGGCGCTGCCCCGTCACGCTGATCCCGGTGCCGGGAGGCCTCACGGCTCCGCTGATCCCGGTGCTGGGAGGCATATTATCCTTTCACTATGTAGGATAGAGACCTGGTGCATGGGTGGGTGCCAGCTGGTTTGCCCTGAAGGGTGTCCTGGATCAGGGTGGGGGTCCCCACTGGGGTGCCTGGCCAGCCTGGATGAGGGGATGATGGTTGTTTGCAGCTGGTCACAAACCCTTCAGGGTGGGGGTCCCCACTGGGGTGCCTGGCCAGTCTGGGTGAGGGGCTGAGGGCTGTTTTCAGGCTGGCGGGTGACTGAAGCTCCCAACAGCTCCTTTTTTTCTTTCTTTCTTTTTTTTTTTTTTTATTCTGGTCCAGCTTTAGCTCTGAGGCTCCAGCTTTTAGGCCTCTGCTGCTGAAAGCAGGTTTCTGGCCTTTGTTTACCTTCTGTATTTGAAACAATGTTGCGATCCTGCTGGCTGAAGCCCTGTGACTAAAGCAGGTTTCTGGGGTTTTGTTTAGCCTCTATATTTGTAACATAGTTGCTTAGAATTGCAGCTCAGAGGCCGGCGGCAGCAGCAGGCGGGGAACGTTGGAGTCCTCCGTCACTGAAGCAAGCAAGCCTCATGTTAGCTTCCAGCTGCCGGCCGCCATCTTGGCTGGCAGTTAATTTGCATATCACCCTGATTAGCCAATGGGAAGGGTAGCGGTCGTACGCTAATTACCATGTTTTTTATTAGATAGGATTATACTAGCTGAAATATAACCTAGTGATGAATTGGCCATATTTAAACTATCTTCACTGTGTAAATCTTCTACTCATCTTTCTCAGCTGACAACTAATATAACTCATTCAGAACTTTTTCTCTACTTAGCACTATTCTTCCCCAAAATAATTATTTTAAATGCATGAGTCCAGCAGCATGGCTCAGTGATTGAGCGTCTTTACTTATGAACCAGGAGGTCATGGCTCAATTCCCGGTTAGGGTACATGCCTAGGTTGCGGGCTCGATTCGCAGTAGTGGGTGTGCAGATGATTCTCTCTCATATTGACGTTTTGATCTTTCTCTCTCCCTCTCCCTTCCTCTCTGAAATCAATAAAAAATACATATATATATATATATTTCAAAAACAATACCATTATTCATTAACTGGTTCATGTAAAGCTTACTCCCAAGAGTTTTATACTTTCAAATATTAAAGAAACTTAAAATAACTTTAAAGTATCTATACCAGTCTGAGACTGCAGAGAAGGTCTAAGGTACTACATCATCAAATTTGTTGATATTTCCCCATTGTAACATATGTTCAATTTAAAAATTATTTTCATCAGTTATGAGAAAAATTCCGAGTATGTGATTTTCAAATTGCATTAATCCTTTAACTTAAAATATTTAGATTTTCCATCCAAGAACATGGTATATTTCCCATTTAATATATATGTATCTTCTTTTAAAGAATTATAAATCTTGTTAATTCTTAGGTTACTTTTCCTGTTGAGTGAGATTTATAAAAACTTCATTCTTATGATAGAAGTATAAATATAATCCAAATAAACATTGGAAATAGTAAAATGTATTCCCGATATGACAGAAAATCAAATAAGCAAGTGATAGCAAAAACACCCACTGTCTAGCACTCTGCTTATCACACAGTAGGTAATAAAATATATTCATGAAAGAGATGAAATGATGAAGAAAATAGAGGGCGAGCAAAGATCTGTTGTATAACTTTTTTTTTAAAAAAAAATATTTTATTGATTTTTTTTTTTACAGAGAGGAAGGGAGAGGGATAGAGAGCCAGAAACATCAATGAGAGAGAAACATTGATCAGCTGCCTCCTGCACGCCCCCCACTGGGGATGTGCCCACAACCAAGGTACATGCCCTTGACCGGAATCGAACCCGGGACCCTTGAGTCCGCAGGCCGACGCTCTATCCACTGAGCCAAACTGGTTCTGGCTGTTGTATAACTTCTTTAAAAAATATAATTTTATTGATTTCAGAGAGAAAAGGAGAGGGAGAGAGAGAAACATCAATGATGAGAGACAATCATTGATTGGCCGCCTCCTGCATGTCCCCCACTGGGGATTGAGCCCACAGCCTAGGTATGTGCCCTTGACTGGAATCGAACCTGGGACCTTCAGTCCGCAGGCCAACGCTTTATCCACTGAGCCAAACCAGCTGGGGCTGCTGTATAACTTTTAACTAATAACTTACTGTTAAGACAGTTTAAAAATCTTTTAGTCTAACTGGAAACATGTAATATTTCACTCCAAGATTACTGGATGATAAAAAAGGTAATTTAAAAACTGAAAAAATACAAAAATTTTGTCTTAACTTACAATTACCTGTTGGTCAGATGAAATAGACTCTAATGCTTTCTGAATAACACGGCAGCCATACATCTGCAAGGCCAAGGGTAGAACATGACCACGAATACGAGTAGCCAGGGCTAATTTTTGATCCAAACTCCCAAACTGACAGAGAGGAAAATAATATTATTAAAAAGTGACCATAATGCTACTTTGCTAAACTTAAATAACCCACTGTTTGTAGCCTATTGAATCGACTTTTAAAATAGGTATTGTGCAGGGAGGAGGCATTTAGGTAAAAGTTAACTAAGACAGACCCAGAGATGCTTAAAATGGTAAGTGTATTACTTGCTCTTGGGTCAAAAATTTCTGTTATTAACATACACCTTCACTTTTCATTTCAAACCAACAGCCCTCATCTTTAATATAATAAATCTGAGCCATACATTCAGACTAGTTAATTCTCAACTATATTCTAACATAAACTACAACACAGATGTTTAATTATAAACTAATTATGTAAATTATAAAATAAACTAGAGGCCTGGTGTACGTATTTGTGCACAGGTGGGGTCTGGCCAGCCTGCCCCGATAGATCAGATTGAGCAGGGCCAGCTGGGGGGGTAGGGGCCTGGGTGGTTGGCCAGCTGGCACTGCACCCTGGTTGAACACCTGGTTGAGGGGACAATTTGCATATTAGCCTTTTATTATATAGGAAAGATAATATCTAACAAATCCAAGTAAAGACTATCCTATTATTTACTGCTTCATCTAAGAGTTACTCCCAATGCTTTATATTTTCAGATATTAATCAGGAGTAATATTAACATTCCCTTTTAAGGTAGGCCCATATATTTATCTGTTGGACATTTGGGTTGTTTCCACCTTCTGGCTATTCTGTATAATACTGAAATGAAAACTTAGTGTTTGAGACCTTGTTTTCAATTCTTTGGGTATATACAGTGTGGGGCAAAAGTAGGTTTACAGTTGTTCATATGGAAAATACAGTAATTAATAATACAAGAAAAACTGTTTTGCCTATTCACAACTATAAACGTACTTTGCCCCATCCTGTATATATCTAGGAGCAAAATTGCTGGGTTGTATAGCAATTTTATATTTAGTTTTTGAGGAAATGCCAAACTGTTTTCCACAGCAGCTGAACCATTTTACATTTCCACCAACAATGTACAAGGATTATAACTTCTTCACAGCTCCACCAACATTTGTTATTTTCCACTTTTAAAATAACAATCATCCGAATAAATGTAAAGTGAAATCTCACTGTGGTTTTGAAATGTTTCCCTAAAAACTAAGGATGTTGAGCTTCTTTTTTTATACCTATTGGCATTTGTATATTGTCTATGAAAACTTGTCTATTCAAGTCCTTTGTTCACTTTTTAACTGAGTTGTCTTTTTGAACTTTAGTTGTTCTTTAAATAGTGTGGGTATAAAATATTTATTTTATATGATTTGCAAATATTCCCACCCAAGCTCATGTATTTTTATGTAAAAACTAGAGGCTCGCGGTGCACGAATTTGTGCATGGGTGGGGTTCCTTGGCCTGGCTGGTGATCATGGCCTATTGGAGGGCCCGCTGGCCTGGGGTAGGGACCCTGGAAAGTTGGCCAGCCAGGGGGAGGGGCCGTGGTACGTTGGCCACCTGGGCAGAGGGGCTGCGGGAAGTTGGTTGGTGGGGAGGGGCGGGGGCCCACAGGAGGTTGGCCAGCTGGGCCCCACCCCTGATTGGGACTGATGGGGGGACTGGCCGCCCAGGGGGAGGGGCTGAGGGAGGTTGGCCGGTCACAGGAGGTTGGCTGTGTGAGTGCACTGACCACCAGGGCGCAGCTCCTGTGTTGAGCATCTGCCCCCTGGTGGTCAGTGCACATCATAGTGACTGGTAGACTGGTTGTTCTAGTTGTTCTGTCGTAAGGGTTGCTTAGGCTTTTATATATATAGATGACTTTTACCCAATTTCTTGAGCTTTTCTAAGTATTGAGCATATACTTAGATAGATATACAAACATGTATGGGTGCTTACCTCAAAAAACTTTTGAATAACATAGTTGCCAAAAACATCTGTCATTAATTGATATGCTGCTTGTAAAATTTCATTAAAAACCATCTGTCGCTCAGCTGGAGTAGCTCTCTCTAGTTTTTGCTGTATGAACCTACATGGAAAAAAATTTTAAATGCATGACAGTACACTGAAAACAAGCTCCTACAAAATCTGTAGGACTTGAGTACTTACACCCCCAATCCACACAAACACAATTATTTTCAGAAACAGTACTAACACATTTTCTATGGTGGACAGCCAAGGTATAACAAAAAGAAAAAAATTATGAAGCATTTCTTTTACAACACCTTTAAAGACGCATTCTTTTTTTTTCTTTTTTTTTTTAAATATATTTTATTGATTTTTTACAGAGAGGAAGGGAGAGGAATAGAGAGTTAGAAACATCGATGAGAGAGAAACATCAATCAGCTGCTTCTTGCATGCCCCCTACTGGGGATGTGCCCACAACCAAGGTACATGCCCTTGACCAGAATCGAACCCAGGACCCTTGAGCCCGCAGGCCGACGCTCTATCCACTGAGCCAAACCAGTTAGGGCTCTTTTACAACACCTTTAATTTAAAATTACTAGTTAAACAGGCAAAAATAAGAATGTAAAGATGTTTAAGTTAGTTCCGGTTGCATTATAATAAAAAAGAAAATCACAAACATTTTACTGGTTATTCATGTATTTTCAGAATATACATATAATAGTACTAAGTATCTTTTTAGGCCAGAATAAAAGAAACCCTTAGAAATAAAGCTCATCAAACGCAACTGAATTCCTTATAAGCTAGCCCTTGTGAATGATACAAGGTTCATTTGCTACTCTTAAGGAACTTGCAACTAGAGAGGGAGATAAAATTTATATGCAGCTATCTGATCAATAACTGTATTTCTTAAATTTCAGTTTTAGTACTCGCTTCAGCAGCACATATACTAAAAATTTCAGTTTTACCTTAAAACTATAAAAAAAGAAAACATCTCAAACTTGATAAATGTATTAGAATTCTATTACCATTCTCCTTTCTGTGCTGTATCTTGAGAACACGACCTCAAGCCTTGCTGGTTTGGCTCAGTGGATAGAGCGTCAGCCTGCATACTGAAGGGTCCAGGTTCGGTTCCAGTCAAGGGCACATACCTCAGTTGCAGGCTCCTCCTTGGCCGGGCCCTAGTCACATCTACCTCAAGCATTATGGTATATGCATTTAATGTACAAAGGCACTGCCCTGGCAACCGTGGCTTAGTTGGTTGGAGCATCGTCCTGTACACTAAAAGGTTAGGGTTTGATTCCGAGTCAGGACACATACCCATGTTGCAGGTTCGATCCTCAGATGGGGAGTGTGAGGGAGACAACTGATTGCTGTTCCACTCTCACATTGATGTCCCCACCACTCGGCCTCCCTCTATCTCTAAAATCAATTTTAAAAATGCATGTCTTTGGGAGACGATTAAAAAAATAATATGTACAAAGGCACTAATATTTCTATATTTGAATGTTTCAATTTAAGCTAAGTAACACTGAATATCTATAATAATAAAAGCGTAATATGCTAATTAGACCAGACTGCCTTCCAGACGAAGCTGGGGCTACACGGGAAGCCAGGGTGCCAGGTGTCAGAGGGAAGCTGGTGCTGGCAGCTGGGGGAAGGAAGGCCTACTTTTGCATGAATTTCATGCATTGGGCCTCCAGTAAATCTATAAAGGAACACAAAAGCATTTAACTGGTTTTTAACTTTTTTTTTAAAAAGAGAATATATACATCAGGGATGCTTAAAGTCCACAAATGAAATTTTAAAATTTTTTAAAAATATATAATATTTTTAAATATATTTTATTGATTTTTTTACAGAGAGGAAGGAAGAGGGATAGAGAGTTAGAAACATCGATGAGAGAGAAACATCGATCAGCTGCCTCCTGCACGCCCCCTACTGGGGATGTGCACACAACCAAGGTACATGCCCTTGACTGGAATCGAACCTGGGACCCTTCAGTCCGCAGGCCGACACTCTATCCACTGAGCCAAACTGGTTAGGGCTAAAATATATTTTTAATGATTTCAGAGAGAAAGGGAAAGGGAGAGATAGATAGAAACATCAATGATGAGAGAGAATCAATGATCAGCTGCCTCCTGCACGCCCCACACTGGGGATCAATCCTGCAATTTAGGCACATATGCCCCGACCTGGAATCAAACTGTGACCTCCTGTTCAAAAGTCAAAGCTTAAATATTGAGCCATGCCGGGCGGAATTCAAAATATTTTAAGAAAAATTTAAAGATGTTAAATGATTTAGAGTCAATGTAATAAAAACAATCCAATAAAAAGGCACTACTATATTTTAGGTATTAAAAATTCTCATAAAAGAAAATTGGAAAATTAAAAAAAAATGTAAACCTGTATTTTTATTATTTATCCTAATATAAAAGACAAAATATAATCTATAGTAAGTATTTATTTTTTTTAAAAGCTTCCAACTTTTATGCAGATCAAATGATTCTAGTCAAGAAAAATTTAGGCTTTTACAAGGTAGCAATTTCTAAAACAAAAATGCTGTGACTCTGGCCAGTGTGGCTCAGTTGGTTGGAGTGTTGATCCATACACCAGAAGGTGGTGGGTTCAATTCCCAGGCACGCCACATACTAGGGTTGGAGGTTCGATTGCCAGTCAGGGAGTGTGCAGGGGCAACCACTCTCAATCTCAATCTCTCTCTCTCTCTCTCTCTCTCTCTCTCTCCTCTCTCTAATAAAAATACATCCAATAGGATTAAAAAAATATTTTAAATGTAGTGGAAAGTATCAAAAATCATAATCACTTACCTAGAACCATGCTGGTCTTGAGAAAACTCAACTATGTGTCCAATCAAGTCTCTAAGTTGAAGGTTTGGGAAGCGGTTATTTCTGAAATCTTCCAATAATCTACTTCGGCCTGAAGGCATAATGTCAGACCTATTATACCGAAGCCTCGGAGGAGGAAAGAGCTGGCTGCTGGAGCTGAACAGACTGGAAGTGCTGGAAGCACTTCGATACTTTGCTTCTGCTCCGGGGGCTGCAGAGATATAGCGACCACTACCATTTGTCAGTCCTCCTACAACAAAGCAGTTGTGGTTAGCAAATAGTTTTGACAAAGTCATTCCTCAAATAAAAGTCACTTAAACTAAAAATTCAGTCAGTAGAGAAATTTTTCACCCCACTAATTCCTGTATGTTTTAACAAAGAAATAAAAATGGGAGGAAAATCTCACACATTTACTTAATGTGTGTGGCTATGAGATAAGGGGGGAAAAAGAGACTAGAAAACACGAGGAAAAACTGTATTTGTTCTTGGCAGTTTAGTTTACAGCATAATTATAACATCTAATATCATACACAAAACCTGTAGTTGTTCTTGGAAGCATGGTTTAAAACTTCATTATAACAACTAATGTCATACATACTAATATCAATAACAGAATACTGAAACCACCAATAAAACTTTGTTACATTAACAAGCAAGTTGCAAATAACTAGCCAACTCAGGTTTGAAGCCACTGAAAAAGTTTGACTAAAATTTGGAGTATTAAAGGAACACAGAAGGCTAATCTGTATTTTTGGAATATATTTAAAAGCACATTAAGAAGTATATACTTCTGTGTAAAAAAAATCATTCTTAGTTAACACATTGATAAATTTTTATAAGTTAAAAAACCACAATAATATTAGATAATAAATTCAAATGACACACTATTTTAAAATAGTTTAAAAATACTCTCCATAAATACTATTTTATAGATAAGAAATTATAGTAATACATAACATTTATTATTCCTAGAGCTCTAATACTGATCTTTAAGATAACGAATAAAAATCCTCTTTAACTTACATACCATTCTAAACAAGAACAATAAATGGCAGTCAACAGAAACAAAAATAAATATAAGCAGGAAATTGTCCTTAATACATATAACCATTTAAAACTACTTGACAGTGTCCTTTTAAAAAAGAAAATGTATAGAAAATTGCTAAATGCAGATTTAGTAGTTCAGATTAACAAAAATCCACCATCAGCTTTATGCTATTGTATACCAACTATATGTAGAACAGTGCTGTATATGCAACCAGGCCACAGGGTAAAGACGATGCCAAGGACACACTGTCGGTGCGAAGTTATACAGGGGCGCTAGGCCAAAAAAGTTAAAAGGACAAGGAGCAGTAAAAATGTTATAATCCTGGAGTGAACTGCTTTACTTTCAGTCCCCAGCTTTATTCTTCTTCATTGAATTTCCCTTCATCCATATTTACTCGAACCCTCAGCCCCCTCTCAACGTTAAGTGCCATAAAATTGCATTCACTCCCATGCTGGAAACATAGTGTCTAACACATGTCTGTTCAGTATACAATAAATATTCATGAGTATTTTATGTAACATCAACTGCCTAAGGGCCAGTTCTATTTCTTTCTTTAAAAGTGTGTAACTTAAGTCATTTTATACACCACAACTACTAACATCAAATTTTCATGTTATATCTAAAAAGTGAAAGAATTTAGTGTCTTAATACTTGTCTCGATTTCCTATTAACTCTTCTGGTTCACTATTATTATTATTTCTATTTATATAGTTCCATTAACTGTTCACAACAATAACTGACCACTAGCCCATTCAATTCTTAACAATTCCTTAACCTTTCTGCAGGATAGGGGTGCTATGATTAGCATTCCAATTTGTTTTTACAATTTTATTTTCCCACTCCAAGGCCCTCTTTGATGGTGTCACATTACAGTAAAACCTACAGCACCCTGCTAGAGTGCATCCTCTATATTCTTTAGTCTAGTTTTCACATCATTATTCCAAACCTATTTCTTACACAAATTTCGCACTGCCCTAACTGTTCACTGCCCCCCCCATGACTATCTCTGTATTGTTGCTTATTATTACCTCAAACATAAAGACTAATTTTTTTCTCTTGTCCTTAATACACTAAAGAAAATTTCAACACCAGTTCAATATACATACTTACTCCAGAAATGACCATGTCAGTTTTATTTGGTATCTTCCAAGTAGTCCTAGGAACATGCAACAGAAATTTCTCCCATGTCTAGATATTCTTTAATTACATTGTATCAGCAACTAACACCAAACTCCTCATGCTGACAACTTAAAATGTCTAATACTGTTAAACTGCCTTGAGTTTAAAAAATCTCGAAATTTCGCCTGGCCAGTGTGACTCAGGGATTGAGTGCCGACCTATGAACTAGGGAGATCACAGTTTGATTCCTGATGAGGGCAGATGCCCGGGTTGTGGGCTTGATTCCCAGGAGGGGGCGTGCAGGAGGCAGCTGATGGATGATTCTCATCATTGAGATTTCTCTCTTCCTTCCTCTCTGAAATCAATAAAAAATATATTTAATTTTTTTTTAAATCTTGAAATTTCACTTCTAGAAGACTAATTAGTATTTTCACGCATAAAACTAAAAAAAAATTTCACTAGGGGCAGGATACCTTCTTTTCTCTTACAAATTAAGCAGCATTTAAAACCTAATTTATAGCCCTGGCCACTGTGGCTCAGTTGGTTGAGCGTTCTCATGCACTGAAAGGTCACGGGATCGATTCCCGGTCAAGGTACATAAACCAGGCTGTGGGTTTGATCCCTGGTCAGGCTGTGCATGGGAGGCAACCGATCAATGTTTCTCTCTCTCTCTCTCTCAAATCAATAAGAACTATTTAAAACCCAATTTATAACATACATTAAACATTTTAAATTTGGCTTTCAAAACATTGAAAACATGTCATCCAAAATCTATTTGGGGATTGAGGGATATTCTACAAAACTACTGGTCTATAATCTTTAAAAATGTTGAGGTCATTGATAGTATTACTACATTATTGTTAATTTCCTCAACCAACTTCCTTTCACAAATGTAAGGGAAAAAATTGGGTGTGAGGGGAAAGGGAGATGAAGAGAGGGGGAGAAAGAACAAAAATGATAAAGTAGCCCTAGCCGGTTTGGCTCAGTGGACAGAGTGTCGGCCTGCAGACTGGAGGGTCCCAGGTTCGATTCCAGTCAAGTGCACATGCCCCGGCTGCGGGCTCAATCCTGGGGGCGGGGGGGATCCGGGGGTAGCCAATCAATGATTCTCTATCATTAATGTTTCTCTCCCTCCGCCCCCCTTCCTCTCCGAAATCAAGAAAAATATCATTTTTAAAAAAATGATAAAGTAAATGTGGGAAAATAATATTTAGAGTATCTAGATCAGCCGTGGGCAAACTATGGCCCGCGGGCCGAATCCGGCCGTTTGAAATGAATAAAACTAAAAAAAAAACTAAAAGACCGTGCCCTTTTATGTAATGATGTTTACTTTGAATTTATATTAGTTCACACAAACACTCCATCCATGCTTTTGTTCCGGCCCTCCGGTCCAGTTTAAGAACCCATTGCGGCCCTCGAGTCAAAAAGTTTGCCCACCCCTGATCTAGATGAAGAATATGCTGGAATTATTTTGTATTAAGTGTTACAACTTTCTCATAAGCCTGAAATTATTCCAAAATTTGTTAAAAACAATCAAACAGGTCATCTATATTCAAATCACTGCTACTGATAGTGTAAGGGCAAAATAGTCCATTTAATTCATCACTGACATCCCCCTATCATTTACCACTTCTTAATCACTATCTAAATAAGAGTGTAGAGGACATGAAGATCTATATTATAATTTCACAGATGAAGTCACTATGGTTCAAATGATGTGACTTACAGCTAGTCAGCCAGGACTCTTAGACCAGAGCTTATCACACAAGTGTGCTGCTCCTTATGCTATTTACATAGTTATCTTTCAAGTTCATTCATGAAACGGAAGGAAGGTTAACAACCTTGTAATTATTATAGTACAAATTATATGATTTTATACGTTTTCATTTAATTCCTTTGAAAAGTCTATTGTTTTAGAATCTTTCCCTAGTAAATATCAGAATTCAAAAAGATTTTAATACTGGGAAAATCACAGGGGAGAAAAACAATGCAACAACTAAAACCACTTAAACAGTCTTTTTACTTTTCCTTCCTTTTCCACCTCCTTAGGATATGGAATGATAGCTCCTCAACCTATCAGACCTGTGTGTTCTTTTAAAAATACAGTTCATCAATCTTATTTAAGACCTACTGGATTACCCTCAGTGGATAATATTTATTAAAGAAAACAATGTATCTGAAGGTTATTCTGATAGAAGAGTTTGGCAGATAAAGAACTAAAATCAAGGCAATTTATTGATCTGTATTATGCAGATAAATAATTTCATTTTATAGCAGGTTGTCAACTACTTAAATTAAAAAATCATAATCCAAGTAAATTCTGGGTTCTGAAGACTATAACTACATACAGGCTACTAGGCAGAGTCCGTTTCAGAAGGCATACTTCTGGAAAGGTCAAGAACTGTTAACATGATAATGGAAGATGACTAGTTACTTGGAGTAGGCAAAGAATCAATGGTATAGTAGCTGAAAAAAGTAGAAAAAAAGACAATTTTATGGCATTAATTTTGGTTACCCCTAGCTCAATAACAGATCCACTTAGTACTTTTAGTTTAATATTTTTTCTATGATCAATTTTCAAAATAAGTATATGAAACATTCAGCCATGGATAATCTGACTTATTAGTACATTTATCGGTCTGCTGCTAGACTTTAATGGGGGGGAAAGACTTCACAGCAGTGCTTTTCAATATGCACATAAATCATTTTGGGATACTTATTACACATTTCTAAAAGGACAAAATGGTCAGACCTTTGTCTTGAGTCCTGGCATCTCATTTTAAATAGGTTTTATGTGTTCAACATAATCAGTTTCTTTACAAAGCCCACTTAATTAATATTCAAAATTGATACTATTTGTTAGACCCTGAGAATCCATGGCATGTAATTTTTTTGCTGAGAAACAAAAAAGCAACGATCTCATCTATGAGCCTAATTCAACCTAAATATCTGCCTATTAATATGATAGTGTTTTCCCCTTATACACAATAACTGTTATTTAAAAGGGAGCTACCATTTATTGAACACTCTTTGTTGGACACTTAGAGAGTAAACTGCATAAAATGCTATACTGTGCTGAACTGTGTTCCCCTGAAAGTTTGTCTTTTGTTTTAAGCCACTTGACTGCAGTAATCTGCCACAGCAGCCTTAGGGAACTAATACAGATTTTGGTACTAAGAGTAGGTTGCTACTAATAATTAGACCGAGGGTTTTTCCTTTTTACTATTATGTCTGCGATGACAAGCAGAGTTCAGGTCAACAGAAGGCAAGTAGTTAGGAAGAAAAAAAAAATGCATTAGGGAAATGATGGGGGACACGATCAAAGGCTCATATGAACATGCAAAGATTAAGAGTTAATTATGAGTTAAAAGGGAAGTGTAAAGTCGTCTGTAAATTATGAATTATTCCTTTCCAAAGTGTGTCTCTCCATGTGGGCGCTACTGGAAATTTCAGTGGGATAATCCTTTTTTTGTTATGAAAAGTTTAGCACCTGGCTGCTAAATGTTAATAGAATCTTTAATGTCAATAGAATCCCCACAACCTTTGTGACAGGCAAAAACTGTTGTCACACCTTGGTAACCATACTAGGTATTTTAAACAAGCACTCCAAGTGATTCTGATGCTGAACCACTGAATCTGATCAAGTATTTTCTAGTCCTAACCCTGTGATTATCCTAACTGAATTAACTGGTGAAAAATTCTGGCACTGAAGCACAAAAATCACATTTAATGTATTAAAGGATAATGAGTAAAATTAATCATTGTGAACCCAAAGTAGAACTAAGATCAGTAACTTTGTGTACAGAAGTGAAACAAAATAATTTCTCCATTTAAGTAATACTTTCAGAATTTCTACTCAACAGGTTTCATACTCATTAACAAATAAATGACTTTTAGACACACAAAAAGGTTGAAGCAGTGCTTACATTTATACCACCACGAAAACCTGTAAGTAATATTCTGTTGAGGCTGAATATGCTTTTCTGTGGCCTATCCCTGAGTCACCTGCCTGATTAAACATTCTTACTTCATAAAGTAGGTAATATGTTTGGACTTTCAATGTCTAGATAAGAACTTTACTATAAATCTCAAGAGTAACTAAAGTGAGAAAGGTATCTAGAAGTCTAGCAATTTTATACACAACTTAAAAACATAACCATGCCACTTTGAGATAAACAGTCTGAGAGGCTGATTAGAATATTGTTATTTATACACTTTGCAAAGTTGTTTAGTTAATTATAGGCTAACAGAAAAAGCAAGGATAGTAACAGGAATCAGAATTGTGTTCTAGCCTTAGTTCTGTCATTTACTGTCTCTTGGGCTCATGTGACCTATAATTTTATCATCTTTACTGGGCATATCACTCAGCCAGTCTATGTTAACAATTAGGATGAAATGAAATAATGAGCATGAAGGAACTTTAGAAAACTACCAAATGCTACTCAGTTATAGAGAACTTACTACTTAATGATAATAGTACTTCCAATGAAAGCTTTAAAAATTAGTTTTCTGCATATATGAAACTCAGAAAAACTGCACACAGCTTTGCAACCAATTTGAACATACTTGTTTTAATTCTTAGACATTTCATTCTAGAGAAGTTGACTATATGTGCCAAAGGTCAGCAGTTTAACACATGTAACTACTACTAATAGGAAAATGATCTTAAAAGTTAATATTATCCTGCTCACACACTTAATAAAAATTTTGCTGTGGCCGAAACCGGTTTGGCTCAGTGGATAGAGTGTCAGCCTGCAGACTGAAAGGTCCCAGGTTCGATTCCGGTCAAGGGCATGTGCCTTGGGTTGCGGGCATATCCCCAGTAGGAGATGTGCAGGAGGCAGCTGATCGATGTTTCTCTCTCATCGATGTTTCTAACTCTCTATCTCTCTACCTTCCTCTCTGTAAAAAATCAATAAAATATATTTTAAAAAAAAATTTTTGCTGTGATTAAGAGAGAAGATAGGTTATAAAATTTTCTAATCCCTAGAAAGCTAAAGTACTATGTGATTACTAAATACATGATGTTAATGAATCTTCAGAACCAATAGCCATCTTTCAATAACGAATTTCACTAAATACAAAGCTTGGGTTACACGTTTTAGTGTACTTTTCTTACAAAAAGCCCCCCACAAGCCAGTTCAAAAATGAAAAGGCACAAGGGAAAATATCCATTAGTTTGTCATGCCCTAAATTAAATACATATACAGAATACAGCTTTTACCCAAGAAGTTCTGTATCAACCTAGTTACTATGAGCATAAAGATCGGAGTAAACAAGAAACCACTAACATTTCTAACATTTTAAAAGTTTACTGAAAGAAGAAAAGAGAGGAAACAAGGAAGGAACAAACTAGTCAGCTAGCTCCAAGTAGAAGAATAAAATAATAGTGGAAATCTTTAATGTTCTATTACAAATAGCGAAGTATCTTGAAATAAGATGCTGACTTCTATCAGAGAGAATGATTAAAAGTAACAACTGCAGGTAGAAGAATTTTCCTTATCACTACAGATAAATACATGAGAAATTAATTCAAGTATTATTCAACACTGAACCTGATGCCCAAAATTTGACACTGACTACTCTTTGCATTTTAAAATAAAAATCATGCCAGAACCAGTTTGGCTCAGTGGATAGTATGTCGGCCTGCGGACTCAAGGGTCCCGGGTTCGATTACGGTCAAGGGCATGTACCTTGGTTGCGGGCACATCCCCAGTGGGGAGTGTGCAGGAGGCAGCTGATCGTTGTTTCTCTCTCATTGATGTTTCTAACTTTCTATCCCTCTCCCTTCCTCTCAGTAGAAAATCAATAAAAAAATAAAAATAAAATAAAAATCATTAAAGTTCTCTTTCCTTGTTCTTTTCACATGTTTCTCTGATCCACCAGTAATTTAAATGCTGTTTGTAGAGTTGAAGTCAACAGGAGAGCCAATCTGAAGGAGCTTCAAAATGGCCCCAAATAGTAAAATTTTGGGATTAAAAAAAGGGCATAAAATTGATGTCTCAGACTGCAATGGACAGAAACGTATCAACTAGTATAAAAATCCATCAATTTACAGGTACAATGATGACTGAAAAAACAGTCACCTTTAGATGTTGCTAGGACATCAACTCATTCTCAAAGTTAGAAAATCAAGGGGAAAAAATCAAGCATTATCCTACCTCATATATGAACTATACATTTCACGGTAACCTCACAATTGATGAGGAAAAGTTCTTCTTCTGGAAAAGTTCCAGCTAATAAATGCAGAAGTAACCAGAGAATTAAGAGTATCACCATTTTACAACTGCTGCAGAAATAGTTAGGTAATGATCAAATGGACAACCTCACAATAAAGATACCAGACATGTGTCTCCTGATAGGAGTACAGAACCATATCCAGGCCAAGATGATAAGCCAACAAACCAATAATTAGATCAAACCCCTAGGCTTAATTCCATTTTACAGGAAATACAGAGAAATAATGTTAATATAGAGGAACATGTTAAATACTATCATTGCTTATTGCTATAAGCAAAGTCAAGAATATGGGAAAGGCAACAGGAACAAAGTTTCTTCAACAAATACATGGAAAGAAAAAGAAAAAAGATGAAGGGGAAATGGTTCCTATAAAAAGACATATCAAACAAATTTAATGTATGGATCTTATTTGGATCCCGATTCAAACAATACAATTGGAAAAAGACATTTAAGGAATTAAGAGTAATGAGAAATTACTAATTTTAAAAGGTATGATAATGACATTGTGGTTATAATTGTTTTTTTAAAAAAAGAGTTGCTCTTGGAAATTTCATACTAGAAAATGGAGGAGCCTGGCTGGCATGGTTCAGTGGTTGAGCGTTGACCTATGAACCAGGAGGTTGGAGTTCGATTCCCAATTGGGGCACATGCCCTGGTTGTGGGCTCGATCCCCATTGGGGGCTTTCAGGAGGCAGCCAATCAATGATTATCTCTCATCATTGATGTTTCTGTCTCTCCCCCTCCCTTCTTCTCTGAAATAAATAAAAATATATAAGCAAAGAGAGAGCTGGTAAGAAAAAAAAAAAGTTAACATGTTTTATCCAATACTTTAAAAATGTAGCTATCAAGGTCTATCATTAAGTATAATGATTGTGTGTCTTAAAATCTCAATAATTTGGAACAAATTCCAACCAATTCTAATGAAACTGAGAACTTTATCTCATGATATTATACTCCTAATGTGTGAGCTCAGTAAAATTTTTAAAATGAATATGCAAATTCATTTCCACAGGAATTTTATAAATAATCACAGCCCTGATAACTTGATTTATAAAGAAATCCACTTAAAGGACATACAATTTAAAATAGTTTTTAGACCAGAGAGCATGTAAGTCTTGCATTGTGACTGAATCACAGGAAAGCAAAGGATCAACCGTTTCCATGAACACTAAACCAAGAGCAAATTTATGAAATTATTTTCAATCCAGCAGAGTCTATTCCTTGTTAACATATTGTCTGTCATAGTACATACAATTAAAGCCAGAGGAAACTGGAGAGTAAACAAGAAAGTAATCTACAGATAATTCCAATCAGAGGTATATTAAAGTATCAGATTTCAAGGTGAAGGAATTTAATTAAGGGTACAAAGTATCAGGATAATGTAGAACTGCTGGCCCAAGTTATGATTTCTCTTAATTGACTAGAATTCCTTCCTTAAGCATCTATATAATATATAGCTAGATTTTTACATTCTAAAATAAACACACCTAGATTGCTACTTAATCATAGAGACATCTGAAAAGTAATTTATAATCCAATTTCTAAGCAACCAGTGTAGAATAATTAATGCTATTTATACAGGCTTTAAAGCACAACATAAGCAGTAACAGTTGACAGGAATCTGACCTGAAACTTACCTATGAAAAAAATGACAAGACATGACATATAATTTTAACAAATAAAACATAAAACTACTATGAAAGATCTAGTCTTAGTTATGTTCCAAATTTGTGTGTCCATTCCAAAGTTTCAAAGGCATGTTTTATAGAAAGGTGGAGGAAGTAGGTCTGAACAGAAATAATAGAAATCAGGAACTGAGCAGCTCCTGTGACCGAGAAATAATAAATGAAGGTGTTAAAATAAAAACTGATACATTTACACAAATAGTGCTGCAAAACAGATCATAGGAGCCCACCTGAATAAATTCATTATTTGTGTACATATATTCAATATCCCCCATAGAGCAAAGATCCAGAATTTGGGGTAGAGGACTCATCTTTAAAACGAAATCTGGCCCGACCAGGGTGGCTCAGTAGTTGAGCGTTGACCCATGAATTAAGAGGACTGCTTGTCAGGGCAAACGCCCAGGTTGTGGGCTCAATCCCTGGTAGGGTGTGTGCAGGAGGCAGCTGATTGATGTTTCTCTCTAATGAATATTTCTATCTCTATCCCTCTCCCTTCCCCTCTTTCTAAAATCAATAAAAACATTTTTTTTTTAATTTTAAAAGGACTTTTCAATGACATAATTCTAAATGATGATCACTATAAAAGATATTTTTGTTACATGGACACTTACTGTATTAATGAGCTTTAAGAAAAAAAGTATCTATACTCCTATGATGAGGGGGAGAGGTCAAACATGTCTGCTTATAAGGACAACATTACTTTTTAAATTGGAAGCAGATTTAAATCTTTCCAAGTACATAAAAATCAGCAATAGAACCTCTCACTTTCAGTTGAGGTAATTACGATTACAAAAATCCAAACTCTAATTTTAATGAAATACTTTTTAGAGGAGACAGGGATTCATATCAAGCCTCAGATATCCAAAATCCCTTCTAAATATACTTTTAACTACTTGGACAAATACTTCCCAGAAAGGGAAAAAGGTAACCACTAATTCAATAATCTTACGGTGGGGACAATTTTAATACACAGATATAAACAAAGTTCTAAATGCTCCAACTTCAAGGATACAATAAGCCTAAACCATTTTTTTTCCTTAAACATATTTAAAAGAGAAATATATGGACCAAACCCTTAAGTTTCTTTACCTCACAAATTCATATACCCTTTGGGTAAATGGCCAAGCATTCAAAGGCCAAAGCAAAAACCATTGTACTAAACTACATAATTTAAAGTTAAATAACTATGTGACTAATTGCTTTTTTTCTGGTGTACAAAAACAATAGTGAAAATTCTCTTTCACTATCATGTACAAACAGTTGACTTTTCAGATGATCTAAAACACATACAAATCAAAAGCACAGACAAGAAAAAAACACACCACTGTATTTCATAAAAGAAACAAGATACAATAGGGGTCTTTACCTTACTGTACATTAGACCCTCACTTTAAATTTTCATGATAAAAGAATTTTTTCAAAAGGCTAATATCTAAAAGCAAAAGCAATTTGGCATGTTTTATCCAACATTAAATATTTCACATATATTATAAACACACACACACAAACACACATGTATACATACAAATAAAAAGGGTTTTGGTTGTTTTTTTTTACCTAAATGCAAACTGGATGAGGATCCATGTGATGAAAGTGATGGCGGTGGCGTAAGTGAATGTCCTGGAGTTTGGCTTGGCAGAGGCATGCCTATTGGACTTGGAGAGGAGGAAAATCCCAGACTATTGTAAAATGGTTGCCCTATGGGTGCTAGGCTGCTACTAGATCTTTTGTACAAGTCAGAGCTAGTAGATAGAGACTCTCTCCTTGTGGCACTACTACTTGCAGAACTGCCAACTGAAGAAGAAATAAAAAAAACCCTAATTACATACAGTGTTAACTGAATAAAACCTATCCCCAACTCTTGCTGGGAAATAACAGGAGTGATCACAATAATTATTTTTAGAAACATTATGGAGAAGATAATTACTGTGATAACTATATATACACTAACTTATTAATCATAAAAGGGTATAAATGCACCCCAATAAAGTAACCAAATATTTAACATAGCAGTCATATGTTCATTATTTCACACATATTTATCACTGACACATATGATTACTGTGCTTTAATACCCTGGTATGATTTATAAACCCTGGAATTGTAAGTAGTCTGCTTTATGATATGCTAGAGAGTCAATTCCAATAAAGTTAAATTTTGCTAGTGTCCTAATCTCTGGAGCCAGTTCTCAAACTTCAACTCAATGCCAAGAAAAGACTACACTAATAAACAGAATATTAACATATTTCCCTCATCATTCACATTTAATTTGGCTTCTACCTTGTGTTCAAACCATAGTACTTTAAGTCCATATTGGCCCGAATATTATTCAGCTGTGAAATATAGATGGCAGCTTATTCCCCACTATACATTCTCCTTATCCTTCAACAACTAAATTACAAAATATATATGAAAAAACTAAACTTTCAAAAAATTGTTATCATCACTGTTATCACACCAAAAACATGCTTTCACTTACCCCTCAGGAGCTTCCATTCCTAAGTTTTTATTACTGGCCCTCTTAGCCCCTTACTCAAGTGTAGACTGATCAGCCTATTTTTTCTTAGATAATATATAATTATTTTATGTTACATCTTTTATTGTCCTACATACTGAATTCTTTTTACTTAATTCCAAATTCAACTATTAACCTCTACTTAATTTTTCCTTTTGTGCTCCACAAAAATCATAAAATAGAATCACATCATCATATAGCTGTGCATGCAATGAACAGAAAGCAAGATTTGACATTTAACATTTATCTGGATAATCAAATTCTTTACGTGTTTGAAGGGGTTGTTCAATTCTTGTCTCACTTGGTATAAATATTTTCAAGTATACTTGCACTTATTTCTAAGCACTGTCCTTTTAAACCAAATGCCTTTTTCATCTAAGGAAATTTCACATTACTTTTCTTAACCTGTCAAGTTTTTTAAGAACATGCTCTATATTCGGACCAATATGGTAATTTGCTTCAAGAGAATGTTAAAGTTTATATTTGGACTTGGTTTTTTAACCTCAAGTCAATTATATATAGGTCATAAGGGTATAGTTTAAAGAGAAAAATTAAGCAGAGTACATGATGGGTACACCAAGGTAAGCTTATAATTGAGACATAAAGAAACTTTAATTACATTGGTTCTTGTCAAATTCAAAATTCTATAAAGAAAAAAACCAGGCTCCCACGGCTATAGTAGGCAAAATATTATAACAATATTCATTCAACCTTTTATACCTGCCAGTGCAGTTTCTGAAAGACTGATGTTGATGTGTTTTATTGAAAATTTTACATCTTAAGATATCATAACAGGGAAGTATCAGGTAACTATATGCATTTTAATAGCAAAAAAAAATCACAAACAAATGTAAACGCTAATGTAGTAAATAGCTCTTTTGAGTTGGTTTTGTCAAAACTGTCAGTGTTTGCTACATTAACTATGCTAATTTAAAAGGACACTGTCAAAGTGATTTTTGTAAGACATGGCTACATTTTAAAGTCCTATTTATTTCAGTAACAATTTAACTGACAAAGACAATAGCTCTCTAATGAAAACAGTAGCACTATCTTTCTCCTGGCAAATAATTAAATGAACCGTAATTTTGACACATGCAATATTTTCCTCCAAAAAGGAAAAGCCAAACCAAACATTTAAAAGTAATTCAGAAATAACTTTAAACATATACAAACTAGCTCCTTTTTACTATATGCTTAAATTATCTGCAAGTGTAATATGAAATATAAAACAAAGTCTATCTAAAATATCTAAGCTAGAAAATGGAGTCACTAATCATTAATTAACTGTGTATATAAAATATTCAATTGCAAACTTTCAATTGTAACAGCACTTTCTAAATAATGGGTATCAAAAGGATGATTTAATCACTATGTTACAATGGTTAAACTTCTTGGCCAACTGTTTTATACATTAGAGTATTTAACACTGTTAAGCATTAATAATTTCATCATATAAGAGAATGACTATGTATTTTATTGTGTGCAAAAATGTGCACATACCACAATATATTTTAAATTTCGTATAGGCATAGAACTGCCATAATGTGAAACGGCAATGATAGATTTGTAAGCAAACATATCATAGCACTTGAATGAATTCTCACAAAATGTCCAAGAAGAAGGAGATGGTATAAGACTATTTACTAGTATTTGGGGTGGCAATTGTTAATACCCTCTGAAGCAAGATGAAACAGAGGTACCCCAGGCTGAAAATCAGAATTGAGTAAGCAATGCTTATAGAGGCATGAAGAAGGTTAAGTTTTGGGGAAAGAGGCATCTGTAGGGGTCATTTGTGGGAAACAAAATGTTCAAGCCAACCATTTCTGAATGCAGGGGAAAGCTCTTCAAAACTAAGAGACAAATGGGAATTTGGAAGAATTACGTAAGGGGCCCTACAAATCTATACCAGACCACCAGTGACATATTTTATTAGAAAAGGGTACACGAGGTTTATCAAAGCTCTTCTCTATTTTCCTTGGGTTACTTAGGGTTTATAATTTATAGTTTATGAACTAGTTATTTCAACAAATTTTGTGTTTTTTAAAAGTTATATTCTCTTTGATATTCTTTGGCATTTAGGATTACTTGGGGAAAATGCTTGTCAATTGTGTTAGAAGCAAAAAGTTAGTCCGGAGTCCTTGGGCTGAAGAATACTAAACTCCAAAAGGGATTATAAAAAAAAAAAAAGTAGAAAAATTAAATTAAAAGATTGAACGGTCTCCATGTTCACTAGGTTTTCCCTCAGAAGTTATCGTGCCCATTCTTTAGGCAAAGGTTAAGTCCCTATTGTATTACATTGTAACAAAAAAAGCATTTTGCATCTAAAAGTTTATAGCTGCTATTCAAGACCATTCCTCCTATAAATATTAAACCTGGAAAGCATATTAATAATGGCTGACACGTTAGTTTTGCCATTTTTCACACCAGAAAAGGACATAACTTAATGGGTGGGAAAATAGACGAGAAGCAGTTTTAATGATTCTAAGAGGTGAGAGAAATAAGGGTAAGCAGCTTTCCCCCTAATGCTTCCTGAATACACTGGAAATGTTAGAGAATGATTAATACAAGGTGTTGTCAACAGTGGACCTCTTCTCATTTCACTCAATTACAAAATCAGTTTGTATGGATAAGTTATTTATTTTGTGAAGTTATTTAACATTTGAATCTCTCAAGTATTATATATAAAATTAGGCCCTGGGAAAAACACCCTTTCAAACAAACTTTTAGTGATAAAAAGGCTAATTATTTAATCTAAAATAAAGTAAGCACACTGGTAGTTTCTTAGGGACTGTTTAGAACATTTCATTAAATTTTATTTTTATATATTATATGAAATAAAGAAAACCATAAGGATCAGTAGCATTTAATAATAAATAATCTAATAAATACACAAAGACACCAGAAATTTAAGATGGCAAAAGTATTTACTTCCACAAGCATTATATACAGAATAAGGAAGAGCTAGTAACTAGCATAAAATACTGCTCCAAACAAACCTACTAAAACAAAAATTACAATTCTTAAAGCCAGGGGAAAATGTATTGTATTTGAGAAAAGGATGGACTGCTTGAAATGAGTTAAAACATTCATAGATATTTACAGATTTGCAGGAAGTAGTTTGCTTCTACAAAAACCAATAAACCAGTATTTTAAATCCTGTCCTTTCTACACTACAAGCTATTTATTATTGCTTATTTTAACATTAAAAACATACATATACCAGATATCATCTTAAAGGGAACTTACCTGATGAACCAAATCCACTGAGAGCAGAGCCTATAGCAGCACCCAAAGAACCACTGCTTCCAAAGCCAAGAGATGTACTTCCAGGTTGGCCAGGTCCGTGAGAAAATAAAGAGCTGCTCTGGGAGCTATTAGTCAAAGATGTGCTCCCGTAAAATGAATTAGACTGTAGATTAGTGCTTGGCTGCTGTTGCTGCTGCTGCTGCTGTGGTGGCTGAGTGCCAATTGGTCGAAATAGACCATTTGTGCTGCCTGTAAGACTATTTGCAGTTCCTCCAGCTGCCGCTGCTGCTGCCGCTGCTGCAAAGTAAATTGCAGATACTGCTTAAAACTACTCAGAAAAAATGTTCCTGTTTTTTAAAATATCTCAAACAACATCAGAAAAAAAATTATCCCTGAAAACGCCAGTTGCACTTACCAGCTTGTGCTGCTGCTGAACTAATTAAAACAGGTGTTGGAGCCATTAATCTAACTGGAGCTCCAAGGCCAGTTCTTGCTCCAGGGCCAACCACTAAGGCACCAGTCTGATCATAATAGGCAGTTGGAGCTAGTACTTGATAGCCTAAACAATATTAAGATAAATGTTTGATGAAAACATGTATTGTAGAAAACATGCATATTTATTTCCCCCTGAATGTTTTTATCAAGCAAAAAACATAGCTATTATATACTTATTTATATAAAACCCGTAGTTGCTATATGAAAAACATATTTGAGAAGGTATGGCTAAATGTGTGAAAATGTAGTAAAGCATAGGTTAAGTTTTAACCATTTGTATGCCATAACCGTCTATAGACGCAAGTGGCGGTCCTTTTTAAATTAAATTCAAAATATTGTGGCAGTTAACTGGTTAACAAAGATGTCTTTCACTTGTGGATCACAAAATAAGGTATTTGCCTTTATATAAAAATTATCAAGTGCTGATAAAAAAAAAAACCATTCCTATTTAGTCATTTCTGAGAAGAGGATGGATAAAAAGACTAAGAAAATGAGTTATAACAAGATATAGAAATGTTTATTACACATTAGTTAAGTTCTAAACCAAGTGCCTCAGTAACAGCATTCCCTTAGATTTTCATTTGTAAGCATCTCTTTAAAAACTTAAATCATGATATAAACAGATACCTTAAAATCATAAGGTAACAATCTATTTGTAAAGGTTCTCAAGCTAAAATTTGAATAAAAATCATGCAGGCATTAGTTTTTTTCATAGCCCTGAACACAAGGCAGGTGACAATTTGCATTATTCCAACTATAGGAGAGTGAAGTTTACCTCTTAGCAGTCTTTCTCAGTAGGGATTCCTCATCTGAACCACAGAACAGAAAATAACTATTTTGCCAATTCTCCCAAGGATGATACATAACAAGTATCACTGTAGATGCACAGGAGAGAAGTTAACTACAAATAGTGGATACTTTAAGTCAATAGGGCTTAGTTTATTCCCAGAATTCAAGAGAAAGTCTGCCTTATACAGTAACAGGGACTCAAGCTCAATAGTGACAACCACTTGAAAAAAGGTACTGCCAACCTCCAATACTTTTAAGTTTAAACACTAAGACAACCACTTTCATGTGTAAAGGTTGTTTTTAATTAAATACAGTAATATTGACTGTTTTACAATTACAGTTTTATTGTAATAAATATAAATTAGGAGGACTAGTCAAAAGAAGAGATGCAAAGGGCAAAATCTAGGAGGAACGCAGATCTTCCAAGAACTTTCCTCACGAATGAACTCCTCATGAAATGATAAATTTGAGATTATTAGATATCCAACAGGAGAGGTCCAATAGGATATACAACTCTTAAGTTTAGGAAAGTAAAAAATCTGGGTGCTGTCAACATAAAGATAATATTTAAAGCTATAAGACAAGATGAAATCACCAAGAAAATAAAAAAGGGGTCTATGAATTGAGGGCACTTCACATTAAGAGGTTGGAGAGAGGAGGAATCAGGAAAGAGCCTCAGAAGGAGTAACCAGTAAGGAAGAAAAAAAATTTAAACAATGTGGTTTCTTGAAGGCCAAATTAAAAACAAAAAAAATCAATGAAGACTGAGTGATCAATAATGTCAAATGGTGCTAAAAGCCACGAGTTGAGAACTGAGCAATGGAGTTAGCAACTTGGAAGTCACCTGGTAAGGGACAAAAGCCAAACTGGCAAGTTCAGTAAAGAACGAAACTGAAGACCCACAAACAAGTACAGACAATGCTTTTGAGGAATTTTGCTGTAAAAAAGGGGGTATTGAGAGTAACTTTTTTCTTAACCGAAATGTACTTAACTAGCAGAACATGATAATTTGTTATTGTGAAATAAAACACAAAAAAGTCAAAAAAGTATAGTGTTAATGATTGTAACACAAAAAAGTATAACCACTATCCTAGTCAAGAAACAGAAACTGCCCAGGAACCCATCTCTCCTATGTCCTCAGCTCAACCACAGTTTTCTCTTTCCCTTAAAAGAGTTACACATTGTCTTATTATTTATAACAATCACTTGGCTTAGATTATTTAAAAGTTTTTATGTATAATTCATCCAAGTGGTTGTATACAGATCTTCCCAGTTTCCACTTCCATTATTATATAGCCCCTCATTGGATGGACACCAAAATGCATTTATTCAGTCATCATTTACTGGCAACAGTCTGGGGCTACTATCAACAGTGCTGCCATAAACATTTCTGTACATGTATCCTGAAGTGTATGTGTACATATTTCTCTAACATATAGTAGTTGACACCCTGAGTCATAGAGTATGCTCATTATTTTCAACTTTGGTAAATAATGCCAAGCCACTTCCAAAGTGGTTGTGCAATTTTACACTGTTACCACCTTGGTATTAGAGTTCCCACTACTCCATGATTTTAATAATACTCCCCGCTGTCAGGCTTTTTAAATGTGGCCAATCTGGGTGACTCTGCAGCGGTATGCTTCACGGATACCACCCTCTGTGGGTCCTACCTAGAGTCCCTGCCCTCTTCTCTTATCCATGGGCTTCACCACCCTGAACTCTCCAAGGGCCTGTCCTTTCCCAGGCATGTGCCAGACTTGGCACAGACTCTGACCATGGCAGCCCTCTTCAAGTAGAAACCGTGGATGGTGTAATAAAGAACAGAACTGAGAGTTACGAGAGGGCTATAAACAGAGATGAAGCAGCATTAGAGAGACAAGAAAAACAGGTAAAATCAGAAATTAAGAAAATGGCCAAAATTGGTAATAAAGAAGCTTTCAGTTTTAGCCAAAGAGCCTGCACAACTATGGAAACAGCAAACAGGAACTTTTGCCCTAAGTACAAAAGTCATTTTTACATCCACACAAACAAAAGTGATAAATTTCCAGATGAAGATGGCTGCGCAATGTCTGCTATAGCAAAGACAACGTAGGCAGTTGACAAGAAGATGAATCCACAAAAGACATTACAAAAAAAGCAGAATTTCCAGTAGGAAAATATGAAAATGACTGAAGAAATGATTGATGACACACCTGAGGACATCTTTGATGGCTCTGATAATGAAGAAGAAAGCCAAGATACTATGAATCAAGTTCTTGATGAAATTTCTGGAAATATGGCCAAAGCTGTCAGCTCTCTGAAGCTGACCATCTGACTCTACTTCCAAGGCTACAATCTCCAATGAAGAAATTAAACAACTCAAAAGTTTTAGGAATGGATTAGTTAAAAAAGCCGTAACATTTTATTTATAATTGTTTAGTTATAATTATAAACCAGGCATATTGCCAATTTCTTTTACAAAACACATTTATTTTGCAAAAATGAAGACCATGAGTGAACAGGTGTTTCCTAACCAACTGGTTTTATTTCTTGAAGGACTGCCATGAGAATTCTGGGCTACTTTCAGCTGGAAAGAAGCTACAGTTTATGCCATAGAGAAAAAATGGCCCTGGCTGCAAAGCTCAGGTGGATAGAGAGTCATCTCAATACACCAAGGTTCTGGGTTCAATCCCTGGTCAGGGCACATACAAGAATCAATCAATGTATGTATAAATAAGTGAACAACAAATCATTGTTTCTCTCCCCCCACCCCCCGGCATACCCTCTTTCTCTATAATCAAGTGTGTGTGTGTGTGTGTGTGTGTGTGTGTGTGTGTGAGAGAGAGAGAGTGAGAGAGAGAGAGAGAGAGAGAGAGAGAGAGAGAGAGAGAGAGAGAGAGAGAGGGGTGGGGGTGGGGTGGGGGGCTATGTTGAGAATTCTAATACATATTTTCCATCCCTGTCATTAAGTCTCATAAATAGTATTAATTTCAACTCTTGGCATTTGAATTGTAAATAATTTATTGCAAGGTAGGCAAGATTTTTCACTCTTCCGTGTGACAGTCTACATTTAATATTCTAAATCTATTCAAACAGCCGGTTGCAGGCTCGATCTCTGCTGGGGGGTATAGGGGAGGCAGCCAACAGATATTTTTCTCTCTCTCTAAAAATCAATTACAATATAGTATCTATTCAAATTTCTACAATTAACCAACTATATACCTGGCATGCCAGTAGCAAGACCCTGACCAAAAGCCAAAGTTGGATTTGTTGCTGCAAGTGACTCTGCTTGTTGCCCTTGCTGGCCCTGATTGGGAGTAAGAGGGCGCTGACCTGTTCCAGCACGAAGAACCTACAAAGGACAAATGATTTCCTTAAAAACGAAATTATAAAGTAACACATATATAAATTTATTTTGAACAATTTTGTATATACCACAGCCTTTGAATATTCTTTGAACATATTTACATGCAATGAAATGTCAATTTAGCATGAAATAATCCAAAATACTTAACATCAAAAACACAATCACTGACTCTTGACAACTAGAACAATCTATTTATTAAGCAACATGGAGGTTCTAGGTCTTTCAGAAAAATTATTTCTAGTATTTATGCTCTGACAAAATCTTAGATGAATATAAGAAGTTTAATTTATGTTTTATTAGTCTTTAAGGCTGAACACTGAAACACAGGAAGCTTAAGGAAATAAAGTATCATTATTCATTTAGTCTGTTACGAGATTGTAGTTGAGTGAAAACTTTTACTTGAACCAAGTTTTTAGAATTCAGAAGCTGCTTTTTAGGGTAAAACCTTGGGGTGAACAAAAGAACACAAGATTATATCAAAACAAAGCAAACTCTTAGGGCTGGTCAAATTTTACTACTTTGCAATATGTAGTTGTTTTAGTGATTAAACACAAGCACAATACACATTAATTTCATAAAGATAAATATTTAAGTAATTCAGGATAAGGGGGATTCATTCATTGTAAGACCATCCTATAAGTAAGTATCACACATGGGTGCATTCAGGTAGCTTGCCTAAAAAAGAAAAAATTTAGATTAAAAATAATTTTTATATGATGTTTTTGTATCTGTAAGGATTGAGCCAAAAAACAGCTTCGATAGAGCATCAATATATAGTATATTAAACTATATTTAAGAAAATTTAGAATAAAATTTAACTGGCAAGTAAATAACACTATACTTGTCATTAAACTGTTTCTTTGCTAAAAATATGTGGAATTTGACAACCAGATATCTGGAATTTATCAATAGTTTTACATTTACCAAAATAGTTCTAGGAAAGTGGTTGAAATTAAAAAAAAAATCTTTGTGATAAACATTTTGTTTGAAGAAGGTAAATCTAACCTTTCGTGAAAATATTTCATCTTTTCGTGCTTAAAAATATGAAGTACCCAGTAATCTTCTTTTTCTGGTCAGAACTATATTAAGTTAATACTTAAAATAGTAATTTAAATATCCAGAAGAAAACTGAAAAAAATTGAAGTGACAATTATTTTGATAGGAACATTATTAACACACTTTAGGAACTGAAAAGAAAAATGTAATATTGCTAGAGGTTTCAACAGAAATGTAAAACTGAAATACAAGCAAATCTTTAAATTCATAGACTACAGATTAGAAAAAAATCATGTAATCAAGACTTGTGCACTAACTACACAGGTATGGACAAAAGTAGATTTACAGTTGTTTGTATGGAAAAAGACATGCAAGTTATGATTATTAAAATAGCTTTATTAACTAAAAAGAATGTCACAATGGCGCAGTAAACCTACTTCTGGCAATCAGATATATGCATCTCACATATTGAAGAAAATAAAGAGAAAAGACACACATCTTGAACACAAAGAGCTCATACAATTTCAGAGATGCTTCAGATATTAACAGAATGAAGGCAGGCCTATACCTGTTGCTGTCCAGGCTGAGCTTGAGATGCAGCTTGCTGATTTGCTGTGTTGTTTGCCGCAGCTGCAGCTTGTTGCTGAAATAAATTGGCTGGATACACCCCCCATGGAACACCATAATACTGAGGTGGAACCACTGCCGGACCTAAACCTCACATCCCCCACACACACACAAAAAGAAAAAAAAAGGGGGGGGAAGTCACTACATTTTATAGATAAATGAGGTCAGTCACCACTAGATCATAAAAGGGGATAGTATTTAAGGCTTAGAGAAGATGTCCTTATAATCCTGTATCCACTTACACCTACTATACCCTTTTACTTTTGCTTATTCTATTAGGGAGAAAGTCTCATTGAAACATTAATTATTAAGAGAGAGAGTGAATATTTAAGAGCAACAGCAGTGGCCTTAATGGAGAAACGTGAAGCTAAACTTAAGAGGACCAATGAATTAACAGGACAGTTAACTATCCAACATTCACTAAATGCCAGTTTATGGGTTTGACACTGACAAACAAGTTAATTAGAAAACATTATTCACCAAAGAATTGTAAGATCCTCTATCCTCAATTCATTACTTCTCTTAAAAATATTTTCTGACTATTGAAAAGAATTATGAAAATAAACTAGACACTCATCTTCTGATTTGCAATCTATAATATAAAACTATGGAACATTCTGGTACCAAGCTTGCCACAACTATTTTTGAATTGCAAACCTTGAATTTTAAAATATTTTTCATATTTAAAGTAGACTTAGTCACAATTCTCACAAGGCAACTGAAAATCACACAAAGTGTGTTTATGTGGTTAGGAAAATGGGACTAGTGAGTCAAGGCAAGAAAAAAACTAGTTAATATGAGCACAGAGGAACACAAACATAAGAAAGCAAACTAAGAAAAATAGAATTACTCTCTTTTACTTAATTCAAGACAATGTTTGGTCCCTAGAAAGTAAATAGCATCATGTACAATAAGCCCATCATTAAACTAATAAGCAAGGTGTCATGATTCCTGACTAAGAAACATGTTCCACTGATATGGAATTTAGTGTATCTAATTTGTAGATTTTTTAAGAGTCAGACAACTACCAAGAACCTCTCTGTTCAAAACGGTATCCAGAAGCCATTAACAGCTATTAATAGCTTGTGGTTATCTAATAATTAAAAGTTGGATAGCCTAAATTGAGATGTGTTGTAAATATAAATAAACAGGGATTCTGAAGAGCTAGCATGAAAAAAGGGGAAAATACCTATTAATAATTTTAAAAATATTGATTATATATTGAAATTATTTTAGATATGTTGGACTAAATCAAACATATCATTGAAATTAATTTCATCTTTTTTTATTTCTATAAAGTGGCCACAAGAAAAATTTTAATTACATTATCTGGCTCACACTATATTTCTGCTAGATAGCACTGGTCTTAGAAAGCCGAAGTCCAGGATGCCTACCATGTGCATCTCAAAACTAATGGCCTCTTTTTTTTTTTTTTTTAATATTGCTTACAGTATTACAAAGGGTATTACATGTGTCCCTTTTTTTCCCCCGCCCTTGACAATCCCCTGGCCTCCCCTACCCCCCAGTGTCATATGTCCATTGGTTATGCTTATATGCATGCATACAAGTCCTTTGGTTGATCTCTTACCCCCCTCCCTAAAACTAATGACCTCTTAAAGTTGCTTCTTTCAGTTCCATAGATTAATGATTTCTGTATGAATGATATACCAGCACTTTACACACTAACATCCAATTAAATGGCACCAAAAAAACTCACATGCTTATGGAATCACATGCAGATATAGACCAAAAACTACTCAATGTGATAGATCAGTTTCAGTCAGCAAACTAAGATATTAAACAATATGAAATTAACAATTTTTTCCACTTCTTAAACTCCTGAATAAAAAAAAAGTCCCCAAGCTCCTCAGCAAGGACTGTTCTCATTCCAGTGAACACACTTCTGTGGGTGACATCACCCTGTGCCTTCCTTGATAACCAACATAAACCATGCTTAAGACAAATTCATTTCTGTCTTTGTAATCAAGTCAACCTAAAACACGCCCCCCCCCCCCAAACTCCTATAGAGCAGCAAATTACTTTGCTGAGTGAGAGACTGTGCCTGACAAGCACGCAACTCTTCCTTACTTAAATGAGCAATAAATACAGCTTCAGTCTCTAAAAAAAAATCCCCCCAGCTTTATTGTGATATAATTGACATGTAACACTATATAGTTATGGTGTTTATTTCAGTTGAGTGGTGGTTTCAGGGTTTCACAGTTTTTAAGAAGTTCTTTGTAACTCCACCCCATCTTTTGTCCCTCAGCTTACTTGCAAATTTCAATATTGCTAAATAAACTTTACTTTTACATACTCATATTCAAGAATGCAGAAGCACTTTAAAATATACTTTCCCTGATGTGGGTATTTACAACACTAACCCAGTTTATTTTTTGAGAAGTAACTTTAATTTACATTGTCTCTGTGGGTAATGAATGGGATTGGCCACAAGAATGAAGATTTGTTTGGCAATGTAAGATTTCTGAAACTAAAAAACTAAAAGGTAAATCAATTATGTATAGGAGGAAAATTATCAGGCTTATGTTTCTTCTGTAGCATTACAGTTAAAAAATAAATTCTGGCCCTAGCTGGTTTGGCTCAGTGGATAGAGCATCGGCCTGCAGAGTGAAAGGTCCAGGTTTGATTCTGGTCAAGGGCACATGCCTGGGTTGTGAGCTCGATCCCCAGTGGGGGGCGTGCAGGAGGCAGCCGATCGATGATTCTCTCTCATCATTGATGTTTCTATCTCTCTCTATCCTTTCCTCTCTGAAATCAATAAAAATAAATAACTTCTGGAAACTTCAGCTCATTCTGTATAAATGTTTCAGTTGTTCCTAGGAACTTCAAATTGCCCAAATAGACCAAAATAAAGCTTAAACCAAGATTAAAACTAAATCCATAATAAGCAACAAGAATGAACAATAAGTTACCTGCTAGTGTTGCTGCTGCAGCCAATCCTGCTGCGGTATATGGATCAGTCCCTGCAGGAGGAGCACTAATAATATATGGATTTGGCACAAATGCAGCTGGAGCAAGGCCTGCTGAGAATACACCAGCTGTATTTAAAAGGGGGAGAAATAATGAATGAAAATGTAAAGTATGATTTTCGTCATTAAATAAAAACATTTCTACTTTGAATTTGGGATGGAGAAGGAGAATGTACTTAAATTCTTGGGCATTTAACAATATATTAAAAGGTTCTTCATTTCTGAAACAGAGATTCTGATGGTCAGAGTTTTCACTTTTCCAACCAGGAAATAAATCAAAGTTAGCCAAAATCAGATAGGCATAAAATGGTTACATGTGATAAAATGACATAAAACTATACATGCACACATTATGTCGTATTCCTGGTTTTGGTACTATACTATAATTATGTAAAGTGTAGCTGGGGAACCTTTAAAAAACCCAACACAAACAACACATACTTGAACTCTAGTAGTAACAAATATGTCATTTTAATAATTCACATTAAAGACTAAAGGTTGCTCAGCTGGCGTGGCTCAGTGGTTGAGTATTGACCTATGAACCAGGAGGTCGCAGTCCCTAACATGAAGGTCAGGGCATATGTCCGGGTTGTGAGCTCAGTCCCCAGTGTGGGGCATGCAGGAGGCAGCCAATCAATAATTCTCTCTCATCAGTAATGTTTCTGTCCTCCCCCCGCCCCCCCGCCCCGCTTTTCTCTCTGGGGGGAAAAAAAAGACTAAAAGTCCCAAAACCTTAATGAAGGAATAAAATACCTTTAAATTTTTTCTTAGGATTTCTATTTTTAAACCGCTTTAAAAAGAAACATTCTGTTCTAGCTGGTTTGGCTCAGTGGCTAGAGCATCAGCCTGCGAACGGAAGGGTCCCGGGTTCAATTTCAGTCAAGGGCATATACCCAGGTTATAGACTCGAGCCCCAGTGTGGGGTGTGCAGGAAGCAGCCAATCAATGATTCTCTCATCATTGATGTTTCTCTCTCTCCCTCTTATTTCCTCTCTGAAATCAATAAAAAAATATTTTTACAAAAAAATAAACATTCTGATTTGATAATGGATACAAATAATTTCAATGGAATTTCCAAGTGTTTGACTCTCTCAACTGCACATTGTGAAATAAAATTATTTGCTAACATCTTTCACCAAATTAGAGTTTTATATAACCAAGGATACACATAATAATCAGAAACAGTTCTCCCTAGTAAATCTTTACTCCTGCCATGTAATCTATTAATCTTTGATGATCTCAATGAGATGTTTAAAAGAGTAATGAAATAACACTCAGTAAAAGGAAAAACATCTAAATGCTTTAACACAGGATTGAGTCTAATCAAGATGGTAACTTATAGCCAAAACCGGTTTGGCTCAGTGGATAGAGCGTCGGCCTGCGGACTGAAGGGTCCCAGGTTCGATTCCGGTCAAGGGCATGTACCTGGGTTGCGGGCACATCCCCGGTGGGAGATGTGCAGGAGGCAGCTGATCGATGCTTCTCTCTCATCGATGTTTCTGGCTCTCTGTCTCTCACCCTTCCTCTCTGTAAAAAATCAATAAAACATATTTTAAAAAAAAATGGTAACTTATAAAAACTCACCTATATGTGGCTGCTGAGCTGCGGCTAATGCATATTGCTGCTGTTGAGCTGCAGTTAACTGCTGAACTGTTAATGCATTAGTCCTCTGAAAGAGCTATTAGGGGAAATATTTAATACAAAAATTAGTCTCAAAGCATTACATTTCTATTTAGAAAACTGTGAATAGAATATTTTACACACTTAGCTAAAAAACTTTCTCAACTACAAAAACATTTATTCAATAAAACATGAAGTGTTCCATAGCAGCCCTATTATTCATGTTAATGCCTCTTAGCACTTCAGGCTACACACCAGTACATAGTTAAGAGGAGCCTCTTTAAAGGAGGGGCATGCTTACCTGCTGCTGGGAATTGTAGTCAAAAAGGCCTACAGTAGCTCCTGAAGAGTCCATTGGTACCTGATTACCAGGATAGTCAAACTGTAAAGAATCCAGACCAACTTGTTCCATGGCATCCAGATTCTGAGTTTCAGGATTTGAAAATTCTTCAACAAGTGGTTTATTAGTTGTAGGATTAGGAAGAGGGCCCAATCCTTCTGGGGAATTAGTATTGGGGCCCAGGCGCTCAACTACTTCAGTTGGAGAGGCTTGACGACTTCCAGGAGTACGACTATAAAAGAAAACAGAAAGACATTATGAGTAAAAGTAACAACTCAAAAATTGAAATGGGAAAGCAGGAAAATCATAAAAAACATGTAGTTGTAAAGTAGAGAGGACCAATTAGGCATCCCAGGTCACCAACCATTTTACTTTAAAATATTATTTGTCTGTCTAAACTAAATTCTTCTGAAGAACTGACATGGTTTTAGCTATAAAAATTATTAATGAATGTTCTTCCCAATTTAAATAGCATAAAGATATAACTCAATTTTATAGATAAGAAAACTGGCCAATACCACAATTTAGGCTCAGACTACCTAAATTTTTTTTCTCAAATCATAGACAAAATGAATAGTAGGTATATGAAGAGCCAACTATAAGTGACAACACCTACCATACTCCTGGCCTGTCTACCAGCAGTACAGAATGTTGTCGTAATACTCTGCTAAATATTTCAGAAAAAAACTGGCTAAAGGGATCATTATTGCCTTCAAGACTTAAAGGTGTAAATGTAGAATACAACAGAAAAAGGCAGTTGAACTAAGACAAGTGGCAGACTCCTGACTCTGAATATGATTTTAAGCAAATCATTTCATCCTTCCAGGCCTCAGTTTCTTTACTGAAGAAACTAGAGATGACCTGTGGTTCCAAGTAAGAGAAACAAACCAAAACCTTCTTGTAAACCTCCCCCCATCCCCACCCCATGACAGCTCCCCAATTTGGCATAATCTTTATAACACCAAATTGCTCCAGTTTAATTAAGTCATCAGAAAGAAATGAAAATGTGTAAGTGTAACACTGGTCAAAACTGTTTTTCTACTTACTAGCCTCCTTAACTTTCCCCAAGAAATTAATTAACACTGGACTAAATTTTAAGCAATGACTTTTTATAAAATCAACATCTCTCATCGTCTAAACTTTCTTTTTACTTCTAGACATAATGAATCCTCATTTATAGTCTGTTTTTTTCTACAGTAATATATTTTTTAAATTTATCTTTATTGTTGAAAGTATTACAGATTTCCCCTTTCTTTCCCTACTGACCCCCTCCATCCCCAGCAGTTCCCTCCTGGCCCCTCATCACACTATTGTATGTGTCCACTTATATGCATATAGGCATATAAATTCTTTGGTTAATCCCTACCCACCCACCCACCCCCACCTTCCCTCTGAAATATTTTAAATAAGATCCTTTCCCCATACAAGAAATAAGTTTGTTTTGAGGAACAATGAGTTCACAGTATGTTCATATATAAGAGCTTAAATAAATGGCAATAATTATTTTACCTAGCTTTCAATGCCAGTTGTTACACCTATGTAATTGTCCCCCACTATCAGGTACTTTACATTGGGGTAAGTTTGCTAACACATACAGAACATTTTACAAAGTAACTACTGAATTATAAGAATGATTTCCCAGATATTTAGGTGAACTTACATTTTATTTAAAGATCAACCATTGTCCATATAATATTAGAAGAAATTTCAAACTCCTTTCAGCTTTATGCATACCTAATTTTTCATGTGACTATTCCAAAGGTTTATTTATAATTCAGAATATATGGAGGAGGGGAGTGAGACTGAAATGATGTTCTTTAAAATCAGCCAATTAAAAAAATAAAAAGACAGTCTGCTATAGTTTTTTCATTCGTTTCAGTTCTATTCTGATAATGTATATATTGATGACTTATCAGTTAATGTACATATTAATGATATGCAGCAGTGACCATATGGCCACAGCTATTAGTTTAAAATACTTTTACACTGTAATATAAATTCATATTAATATGGAAAAGTATAGCCTCTTATACAAAACAACTCTAATTTAGCAAAAAGTGCAGGATACAATAGGAAAAAAGTCATGTGCTATCAGTGGTGCTCTTTTCTTGCTATAGTTAATGGTGTATTAACACTTCAATTATAAATGTATACTCTGAGGGGTTTATAATCAATTCAGTTTTACATGCATGCCCTTGACCAAAATTTAGGTAACAGCAGAAGAGCAAAATCAGGATACAGTTCTAAAACAAATTGACTAGCATTAAATTTATTTCTTATCAAAAGAGGTTTCCTGGTTTTGGATGCTTTTTTGCACTTAGGACAAATAAAATGACACTTTTAAAGAGCCCTTGTTTCTCTGATTTTGATGACTAAGGCAATGAATGTAAAACCCACATGTACCTACACTCAGTTAACTGAGATTCCACGGTTCAGAAAATCTCAAAGAAATGGCTCATTTTCAGGGACAGGCCCCAAAGCATCTGATTATTGAAGTATAAAATATAGGAAATCATTACAAAGAAACAACTTCCTAATATTTAGACAAAGGTGCACCACCTAATCAAAGGTTAGAAGATATATTTAATTGCCATAAGTAGACAACTAAAAAGCTACAACTTATAGAATTGAGCTGAAAGCTAACTTTTTGAAGCCTCTAATATGCTCCCCACTTGCCAATTTCAGGAATGTTAAGTATTAACACACTCATATAAAGGTCACAGATCCTAAGAGCTAATTATGTTTCCTCATTTTCAAGATTAAGAATTAAATTGGAGATAGGAAACACAAAACAGGGATAAAAATAGGAAACTCCACAGAAAGGTGCTTAAGAGCAACCCCAAGTCCTAACTGGTTTGGCTCAGTGGATAGGCCTGCAGACTGAAGGGTCCCAGGTTTGATTCCGGTCAAGGGCATGTATCTTGGTTGCGGGCACATCCCCAGTAGGGGGTGTGCAGGAGGCAGCTGATCTCCATGTTTCTCTCTCATCAATGTTTCTAACTCTATCCCTCTCCCTTCCTCTCTGTAAAAAATTAATAAAATATATTAAAAAAAAAAAAAAGAGCAACCCCAAGAAGTCTGCCAGGAAAAATCACATATTAAATTTGAAATCCACTAAACTTTAGCAGGAAGGAAAAAGTTAAAATTTAGAAAGGTAACAGTAGCTTCTAACATTAACGCCTTCAATGGAATGCACTAGTTGAGAGAATATTTTTAAGAATTGTTTTTAAAAATGGCTCATAATCATGAACTAGTATTTCTTATTTAAAAAATTAAATGTTCCTCCAGAGTAACACAAGGTACAAAGGGAAATAAAATAAACCCAAACTGGAAAAATGTCTACATCAGTTACATCAACTAGTAGTA
The DNA here is from genome assembly GCF_963259705.1 of Myotis daubentonii. Classification (NCBI taxonomy): domain Eukaryota; kingdom Metazoa; phylum Chordata; class Mammalia; order Chiroptera; family Vespertilionidae; genus Myotis; species Myotis daubentonii. The sequence goes on along the minus strand of NC_081851.1, from coordinate 72,837,312 downwards.
ATAATCCCTAAAGAGATATGCTTTTCTTCTTGAGAAAGTTAAAATCTTACTTAAAATCTTTGCAATCGGCATCCATTCCATTTGGCAAACCTCTGCCATTTATTTTAGAATCATCATCATCTCCTTGTTTAAGATCTCTGTTTTGGTCCTCCTCAAATGGAGAAGCCTTGCCTTTTTGATCTCCTTTCTCAGGTCCATCTGTTTCAGCATCTCTAGTGCCCTGAGGAAAAAGAATCTGTTTGATTCTGAATATTTAATAGAACACACAAAAAAGAGCACCATAAGGTGACCTAAAACTACACTATGGTGCATGTAAACAATAAAAACATTGAATCTTACTTTAATTTTGTATTCAACTAATTTATCAAAGGCCAAAAAATTGAGTGCAAACCAGTGATTTATAACAGAAGGGCTAAGGCAACCTTAACTATAGCGGTGCTGAGTAAGCGGTAACACCACAAACGAGATTAAAATTCTACTTAATGCAGAGATGATTTTGTTTACTTACTTTCAGATCAAGTTCTACCACAAATAAGCAATTTTAATCTTGCAAATTATGTATTGTAATTAATATGGTTTCATTTTTGTAACATGGTTAAGAATATAAATATTCTCAGGAGTTCTACTGTTTCATGTATTTCAAGAAGTGGCCCAGAGAAGAAGATGAGCACTAATAGCTAGCTACACAATTTCCTTTAGCTCTAGGAAGGGCCAGAAAAATAAACTGATTTAAAGATAACCAAATAACCACTGAACAATTATTAAATATTTCTTTATTCAAAATACTTACAAAAGTCCCCTTCCTAAATCGAGAATCCAATTTATCAGCAGGAGAAGAACTTAGCACATATTCTACCATGCTCACACCAAGGCCTCCACTTTCTGATCGCGGAGACAGTATTGCATTTACTTCACTGTTTCCATGAAAACCCTGTCCAGATCTTCTCTGTACCATAATAGGCTGGGATAGTGAATGGTCTGTTTGGAAGAAAGAACACAATTTCATATTTGTACTTTTAAATTAACTGAATAAACTTATACAAATTAATACACCAAAATAAGAAAAATCAGTATACTGTTCTATTTTTAATGTTATTACAATCTTTATGTAAAGCTTTCCATTCTGCTGAGACTTACTGGGCACATGTCTTAATCCAGATAGAAAGAGCCATTTGATAAAAAAAATAGGTAAAAGCCTATGTGAAGTTTTATATGTTTTGTTTTAAATATGTCAACCAAAAAAGGTCAATGGAGAAACAATCTGAAGGCTCAGTTGCCTATAAACATTAAAAAATGAAGGTTCTTCAAATTGATGGTTGCCAGATGGGAGGGGGGCTGGGGAAATGGGTGGAAAAGGTACAGAGATTAAGATGTACAAATTATCAGTTATAAAAACAGACATAGGGAATATAAAGTACAGCATAGGGAATATAATGAATAATCCTATATAATAAAAGCATAATATGCTAAGTGTTTGACCAATCGGTCGACCATTCAGTTGACCGCTTGACCAGTCACTATGATGCGCACTGACCATCAGGGGGCAGATGCTCCAACCAATAGGTTAGCTTGCTGCTGGGGTCAGGCTGATAAGGACTAGGAGAGAGAGCCAGACACACCCTGGAGCCCTCCCGCAGTCCCTCCCCGGCTGGCTGGCCCCAATCGGCCCTGATCACAGGCCAGGCCAAGGGACCCCACCTGTGCACGAATTCGTGCACCGGGCCTCTAGTAATATAATAAGTACATATGGTATCAGATGGGCACTACTAGGCTTATTGGAAAGATCATTTTGTAAGTTATATAAATGTCTAATCACTATGTTGTACCCCTAAAACTAATACTGTATGCCAACTCTAATTGAAAAAGAAGTTATTTTGGTGATTCATAACAATTCAAGACAAAAACCTTTAGGGATAAATTCTAGAATAAAGATAACTGTTCCTAAATTGGCAGAGGCACTCCTCAAGCTTACTGTTATGTACTGGACAGATGCAGAACACATGGCAATACTGCTATAAACACAAACTTATTGTTTGTGTTTACAGCACAAACTAGAAGTAACACCGAATTTTCTATTCTTGGTATAAAAACTAAGTAGTAACACAGAATTTCCTATTCTTGGTGTAAAAACTATGTATTGAAGATGTTTAAAAAACAAACAAAACAAAAAACAAACAAAACAAAAAACCTAAGTATCGTTTAAAGGGTATTTTAAAAAGTCCCTTCTAGTTTACAAGTTTTCCATTTATTTTTGATTAACAAAAAATTATCCATCTGGTACGAATACCCTTTCTAAATATTTCTGTGACAAAAGAAAAGGCAGTACTTAAGCTCTGAGAGCAAATGAATACAAATATAATAAAACATTTGAGGCAACATTCATATACATTTGCAAAAAAAAAAAAAAAAAAGGTTTTTAAAGGAACCAATAGGCTCTTGCTACCTATGGCTTTTTTGTGAACATGTTCAATACTCAATATGAGGTCTAGTCCTTAAGTGGCTGAACTATCACAGTCCCTACCCTCAAAGATATTATAGGCTTAATAGAAGGCAATCAAAACAGAGTAAAAGTGCTTCAGTAAAAACAATCCAGATTATTATTAGAAGGGAAGAAAAGGTTATCAATCTTTTCTAGTCTTAGCGTAAACTCCAATCAGAAGGGCAAGAATTAAAGTGGGGAAAAAATAAAAGTGAAGATGGGGGTGGAAAGAGCATTTCAGTTAAGAGAAACCAGCATGTTCAAAGATCTGGAAGTTCCAGAACAAAATGAAATTAACAATCACAAGTAGTTCAGTTCAGCTGAGAAGGAAATATGACAGTCTCCTGCAGTCATGGAAATAATCTTTCTTAGAACAACAATTCCTTTAGAACAGGAATGTTATTCTTATTTGTACATGCTTGGAATTCAATAAAGTTTTTTCAGTAAACATAACTCCATTTATTTCTCATGTCTACTACTAAAAACTAATATTCCTCTTCAAAATTTTACCCATATAACTAAAAAAATTGGGAGAGTGATATAAGGAATTAACTAAAATTATAAATTAGAAATATCAGGAACAAATGTGCTCAAGATGCTTTGCTTTGGAATGCTTTAAAAAATATCTGGTTCTGGTAAATAAAGTTATTAATCATTCAACTCCCAAAACAAAAATCAAAGCATGTCTATCTATCAGTTTTCAAGCACATGTGATTTCTAGCAAAGTATAAGTGCCTTTTAGGGGGAAAATGTATCCCGGTCCAAATAAATGAATAATTTAAATTAAGAGACCAATCTAATATATGTTAAAATCTGGGGGGGGGGGGGAATTCCTTGAGGCAAAAGATCAAATCTCATTTATTGGTTTGAGAATATATTACCACTGGCTGGTGAAACTGGTGGAAAAGGTACAGATCAAGCACTACCATAAACTGGTAGTGCTCACTGGTTAAACTCAAAGAAAATTCTCATTATTTTTAGGAAAATTTAGTCTAAATTAGTAGTTACCAAAGCTTTCAATCTGTTTCTTAAATATGTTTTTTAATTGATTTCAGAGAGATAAAGGGAGAGAAATATTCATTAGCTGCCTCCTGCACACCCCCTACTGGGGATCAAGCCCACTGAACCAGGGCATGTGTGCTACCAGAAATAGAACTGGCAATCTTTTAGTGAATGGAAAGACGCTCACCCAACTGAGCCACACTGGCCAAGGCTTTCATTCCTTTTTCCATTTTAAATGTAGAGTATTAATTGCCAGAGAATAGACTGAGGAATTGGGGAGCTGGGTGAAAAAGGTTAAGGGATGGGGAACCACAAACTGGTAGTCACAAAATAGTCCTGAGAATGTATAGTACAGCAGAGAATATAGTCATTAATGTAATAATTATGTACGGTGCCAGTTTGGTACTTGAAATATCGGTTGGGTACTTGTAAAGTACATGATTGTCTAGCCACTATGGTGTACACATAAAACTAAAATTAAAATAAATAAATAAATAAAGGCACAGCCAGTGTGGCTGTGGTTGAGCGTCGACCTATGAACCAGAGGTCACAGTTTGATTTCTGATTGGGCACATGCCCAGGTTGCAGGCTCAATCCCAAATAGGAGGCATGCAGGAGGCAGACGATCAATGATTCTGTCTCATCAATGATGTTTCTATTGCTCTCTCCCTCTCCCTTCCTCTCTAAAATCAATAAAAATATATTTTTTTAAAAATTCAGTCTGCTCCCTTTCTGGAATTCTATCTTACTAAGGAAGTTTACTTTCTTTTTGGGTGTGGCTACTGTTTTATAAAGCTAGATTAGGCTGCAATTAGATAAATCTGTCACTGTCCTGTAATACAATTTAAAATTTTTATGGTCAATGCATCCTCTATTTTAATGAGAATTCAGAATTCTATAATCAGTTTTCACTTCAAAGAAAAACTTAGTAAATCTTATTGTGACAAGCACTTCTAGTCAATAAGTGGATCATTAGATAAGGATCAATTTACACCTGAAAATGTGCATTATAATGATTAATGAAATCTTCAACCAAGACATCACAGATTTTCTCCAACTATTGCCTGGGAGTAGGCAGGGTTTTTAAAAAGTCAAATAAATTAATAATTCTCACACATATGTCACAAACTTACGAGAAGTTCCCCATGCAGTCTCTCTCCATTCATCATCCCCAAGAAAAATGCCTTTTTGTCCATCTTTTGTTGAATCATCAGGTTCCCAAAACTTTTTGGTAGGCAAAAGCTATTTGGGGGAGAAAAATATTACATTTAAATTTTATTCTAATTACAAATAACTAATATGTAGAGGAAAGCAAACTTACCACTAATATGTACAAGTTAATTTCAATGAAAATTCAGAGTGACCTATTACCTAATTTGTCTCAATAAAAAATTAACTTCCTACTTATATTTGAGTACTGGCTCTAATAATTCTAGTCCTAAACATTATATCAAAGTCAACATCTGACTTTTCCTGATTTTTAACATTTTTCAAAACACATATTGGTTGAATGTCATGTGATTTTCTTTATAAATTGATCAAAAAAATTACTAAATTTCTAAGATATAGGTAATACAATAAAAATATCTACAGTGATAAAAAAATTTGCCTTTACTTCCAAATACTGCCCTTGGTTCACCTCCTATCCTACAGCTTCCTTGATGGAAAACATTATTCTCATTCCTACTTCACTTAATCAATGGAAGTGAAATTCACAACTCTTCCTACGTCCTGATCCTAGTAACCTATCAATTCCAAATCAGGAAGCTATAGATAATGGGAGAGATACACAGAAAAGATCCTCAAATACTTTGGAGATAACAACTTCAAAAAGTCCTGTGCTCTATCTATCCTATATTGCAACATACACAGCACATAAAAGTTATATTGATACAATTATTCACTGATTACTCAAAATGTACATCTGGTCAATTCCTAACCATACTATAATATTCATCTCAGGTCTCTCCTCACCTTTCCTGACAGTCAGGAGGTGGGCTGGAAATATGTTTATTTAAAAAGAACAGACTGGTTTTCTGAGACATGCATTTGGCATTTTAAACCATTTGAAAGGCTATCATCTGTCTCAGCCCAATCTTTCAATGCTCAGAATTAAACATGTATATACTTATTTGTGTTTGCCTCCTTAAAGGCATGGAGACCTTATCTACAGAGAGTTCAGAAACATAAAATTAACTATAATAAAATAAATAGTAAAACTTGAATTGGGTCTGAGAGATAAAATTGTGTGTGTTGGGGGGTTCAAAGTGTATGTGGAAGGTGAGGAAGACAAAGTAAATCATAAACAAAGGAACAACTTGAGAAGATGCATAGACTGTGGAATAGTGTGTGAGATAGAAGAAGAGATGCAGGAAGGTCAGATGCAGGAAGGTCAAAGTTGATGCTGATAAAGATATCTAGGTCAGATTATGAGAAACCTTAAAGACATACTAAAGAAACTGCATATTACATTAAAACCAAAGAGAATCAAGAGAGGCTGGCAAGAGTGACACTGTGTTTAGAAAACAACTCAAGTTGCATATTTTAAGAATAGAGATATTCTAGATTATAGGCAAGGAAATCAGTTTAGGAGAATTACAACAGGGTGAACATGACAAGCACTGAAATAGTATGTCAGAAAGAAGCGAGAAAATAGAATGGATTTGGGAAACATTTAGGAGAATCAATAAAATATAAATGCAAATGAGGATGGGTTGATAAAAAAGATAAAACTTTAAAATTTGGTTAACAAGGTAAATGGTTGTACTATTGACCAAAACAGAAAAAGAAAAAGAAAAAACAAAAAACACAAAACACAGGAGAAGCTGCTTTGAAGAGAAAGGGGAAAATTCAACTTGGGCATGTTCCTAATCTACAGATATATATTTTTTAATTTTTAATTTTAAAGGAAACTAACTTCTGCTATTAAAAAAATAAGTTTTTGCATGTTTGCATTTTCCTGGGTTGCAAATAATATGTATTTAAAATTTAGACAATCTGCTCTAAAGAGGATCCCAAAATAATCTGTTCCTTCAATTTTTAAAAATCTCATTACAGAAGCTTCATGTAAATATGGAAACAAAAAACAAAGCTAGTAATACAATACTAAAGCACTGTACTTAATATATTTAAAATGAACACTTACTCATAGTAAATACCCAAGTTAATCCCTTAAAAATACTGTATAAATAGGCCACTTCACGAAGAAAAATGACAAATGGTCAGAGAATAAAGACATGTTCTTATCCCACACTTCATGAAGAAAAATGTTTCAATTGAAAAAAGTTGTAACACCTTAATAGAAACATTTATCCCAGACATAGAAGTGGTTAAAACAAACTTATCTTCTGAGATATTAGAAATAACAGAATCTCTTTAGAAGAGTATTTCAAAGTCTTCTGGGTAAGGTTCAGTTTAGTGATTTAGTCATAGAGCACTGCTTTAAAATGCAAACTGCACAACTAGGGGGAGGAAATCTATGTCAAGCACTAATCTAGTGTGCCTACTTTTTGCCAAGCACTGTGCTGTGTATATCTTTTCATTTTGCAACCATTTCTAAGTTATCATGCACAGGAAAAGAATTTAGTAGTTAATAATATTAATACTTCTAGCAAAGGCTGTTATCAACATTCCAGAAACAGCTTTCTGTGACAGTTTAGACACTGTCAAACTTTTGGAGAAACTACTAGCTTGTGACCAAAAGTAAGTTCAAAGGACTAAATATACAGAAAGGCAACAATTCCAGATAGAACAGTTAAAAAAAGAAAAGATTACATTGCTACATTGGTTGAAACTGCAATAAAAATAGAGATTTGCCCCTGGAGACTCTTTTACTGTAATAACACATTACAGAAAACAAGGGCTAAGAGATCTTGAAGATCTGTAAGATACATTATCCCATACCACTTCCATATTTCCATAATTCACAAAAGCTTTAAACCAAGGTCAGACAACTCAGTATTTCTTGTCAACCTGCTCGTCTGTCCTTCCAACTCAGAAATGATTGAGTAGACATACAAATTCATCCCTCCATGGTCCTCCATTTTATCAGTTATTTTCTTAAAGAAGCATTGATAGCTTGCCCTCTCCATCCCCAAAGAAATCAGTCAACACTCTAGGGTACTGTCTCAAAATAAATACACTCCAGCTAGTATATACTATGAGGGCACTTAGTCGTCAGATTTGTTATGTAAAATGACCAAACTAACAAAATTAACATAATTCTAAGGATTTAAAGGCCATGTGTCTACATTATGGTGTTTTAAATTAAAGTGTTCATATAACATCCAATTTGGGACAGTTTTGAGAAAGGAGGTGTTCGTGTTATTAATAAGTATGCCATGAAGACAGATATATATCCGGACTGTCTTGGCAAATTAGGATGTAAAGTGACTATAATAGAAGTTCATACAAGATAGGCATAACTAAGATGTTAATAACTAAGTGTGCAGAGAACAAGAAAGACACAAAGTAATTCCCTTCTAGGACTTTTCTGTTAGTAAAAGATATCAATACTTCTTAATTTTTTAAAATCATACTATTTCCCCAAATGTTCTCCATTTCTAATATCCCTTAATGTCACCAGTAAACATTATCATATGTTGTTACTTCCAATATGAAGCAGTATTGTAAATAGTCAAGGCACTCATAAGTTCAAATTGCCATTTAAGCACTATTAATAGTCTTGGGCCATAAAATTAACCATTTCGAGCTTCAGTTTCCTCATCGATAAAGTAAGAATAATAATAAAGCTACCGTCAAAGAGTTTTTATGAGGCTAGAATGAAATAACATAGCTGCTTAGAACAGCATCTAGCACATAGTAGACACATAAATATTAGGTATCTTCATTACTGAAAATATGAATCTTTTAATAGAGGGTGAGGCAAAAAGAGGCTTATAGTTGCTAATAAGAGAAACAGTTTATTCATGTATTATTATTAATTTTATTATTTTCCATATAACTGTAAACCTATTTTTGCCCCACCCTGTATATACACAGTAGATCGCAGCATAAAAATTTAAACCCATCTGTTTAATTCTAAGGTACTGTTTTACATTCAACTACCACAGAAGATGGTTCTTTTTAAGCATAGTGTAATCCATCAATGTCTCTGAAATTTCCAATAATAGGCCACCACTAGATATAATGAATAAAACAGTTTAAGATATTATTATGATATTCGGCCCATATGTGGGTATTTATTGTAGTGGATAAAGTTTAAGATAGAATTAAGATAGGAATTTATGCAAATCAAATTATGCTCAGGTATTTAAAAACTATTTGAAATAGCTGGTTTCCATTATATATACAAATATAAAATAGGTATATGCCTCTGCAGTATAGTTTGAAAACACTACATGGATTAGCTTTGCTCTTTTTAAGTCATATGACATAACACAAATAGGTAGGTCTTTTGATGAAAATGTGCTATGAAAAAAAAAATGGAATGAGTTTATGAATGAATACAAACCTGTTTCTATTTGTGAATGAATAACTAGAAGAAACTACCCTTCTGATGATGGGCATGATCTACAAAAACCAATACATATGCAAATAGGTCTCTATGTAATGCAGTGCTTTGTATATTAGAGGTTTACAACTTAAGACATAATAAGGACAACTTTATTTTTTAAAGAAAAAGTCAAGAATAGGCCAATCCATTAAAAAAGGATGTCACATTAAAAAAATAACAAGCAATTTTAGAAAACTCAAGAACCAGAAATTTAAGGCTGCTTTTATTTATTAAAATGAGTGAATTCTGGGATAAAACAAAAACAAAAAACCTCACCTGTCAGGAAAGGAGGAGAAGACTGGTGAGAGAGAGACAGGCAAAGAAGGAAATCCCAGAAGGTTCCCTGCTGCCTGTGAGATGAGGAAAGATAGAAAGACTTGTGGGAGAGAGAACCCAGAGACAGAAACCTGGGTAGGTTTCTTAGCTATCTCTTGGAGGTAACAGAATTAGTTGATAAACTGTTAAGAAAAACACTTAATTAGTGAGTAACAGCTTATTTAAAAATACATTTTTACTAGATGAAGGTCACAGAAGCACTAACCTGCTGCTAGCCACCAAAAAAGCAGGAAGTCTAAACCTAGCCACTTTTACTCTGCATTTCTGACATTTCTATTCAGAAAGCCTAGATTTAAGCTTAGATCATTTAACATACTATTCATCCCCGCTCCTCTCTTTCCATAAACCTCAAATATCCATCCCCAAATAACTAACTAAACTCTTTCAACTACTGGTTCTGATTATTGATTATGACTTTTTTTAAAAACAGCAATGATATCTTTGGATTTACAAATACTATTTAGAAATGAAGAAAAAAAGAGCCAATCTGTAAATATATACATAATGTAGACTTGGGAAGTAAAGTGCTGGGAGGGGGGTATGTCTAAATAGAATTAAGGTAAGGTGTGACTTTACTTGCTCTTAAAAATTATTTAAGTTCAAGTTTGTCACAGACTAGACTGAAATATTATTCAACCCTGCTTTTAAGATATGTTATTCTGCTTTCTAAAGACCAAAGAAAACAAGCAGCAGGGGAAAAACAAAAGCCCCTTTCAACTGCTTCTTTTTATTCACCCACAGGGTAAATAGTGCCTAAGCAGACTCACTGCATTGTCGTGAAACTGTAGTTCTAACTAAAGGATTATTCCCTTTTTCAAATTTTTTTAGGGCCCAGAATTTTACGTTATGCACTGAACTAACAAGTTTACTTTGGCAATACTCATGCTTAAGCACCTTAACTCACCCTTAAATCAGTCCTCTGAAAATGACAAACTCTTTGGAAAACGCTGTTCTGGAGAAGGGGAGGGTTAGCTAGCTGCAGGGTGCCCTCTTGTGGTCCAGAGGAGTCACTGGACTCTTTTTCTGCATCTGAAGAGCACAGCATTGGATGGAGTGAGTCTCAGGAAGGTCTCTAATCTACCAAAGTAAAATAATCTCCAGGAGCAAGCAATTAATTACACATCTTAGGTCTGTTCACGATTATTTTGTCTTATCAAAGTTCACACTATGTTAGTACTATAGAACATGACAAAATAAAGATGTGACCACAGGGTTTTCATCAACAATTAAGATTTTCTAAATACTCATTAGGTATATGGAAAACTAAGTATTTTTGATGCCTTAAATAATATAATGATGAGATTAAGTGGGATCCCCCAAGTCACAGATTAACAGGACTGATAAAAAGCATTAATAAATTTAGAATACCCACTGTGTGCTAATCATTTGAAGCTATCAATCTACTAAGGAGACTAATATAAAACAATAAACTAACCAGTAATATAATAAAGTATATATAAAGATCTGTAAGAAGTCAGATGAGGAAGTATAATTCCACTGCAGACAGCAAAAGGACAATAGATGAGCATCTTTTCCAACAGAGTCTTGTAGAGGATTAGAAGTTTTTTTTAAGCAAACGGCAAACAAGGAGAGATTTTTGGAAGAGAAAATAGTGAACAATTTAGTATGGCTAAAGCAAACAGCATACATATATAAAACAGAAGGACAAGAATCAAGAAGACTCTTTTCTGAGCAAAGTATTTATGATTCATTACAAAATATAACACATTATTTAACCAATCAACTGGACACATACCTCACACACAAAAAAAGCTGAAAATCACAACTACATAAGTGTATAATCGGAGATTTTAAAAACCTACACCATTAACCACTAATTTCAAGATTTACAGTTAAAAAAGGCTAAATGGCTCAAATAATCAAAGTGAAATATACATTCTTAGCATTCATAAATATTTACCTCTCCCATTCCCCGAGATTCTAATGCAAGAGCTTGAAAATCATGATTCATTTCATCCACAAATCAAACCTGTTGAATAACAAAAACAGAATTAGTAGAAAGAAAAATTTAAATAATGGACTGCACCAACTATTTTTATATTAATTTTTATATTGTATTAGTTACTACTGATGTTAGCATGAGTTGAGATGGGCAAGACCAGATTTCTCTATGAAGACAGGTTTTCCTAAACAGAGCACATGACAGCAATCTACATTAAAAACTGTGTGTCAGCCTGGCCAGTGTGGTTCAGTGGTTGAGTGTCAACCCATGCACCAAGAGGTGGCTAGTTCAATTCCCGGTCAGTGCACATGCCTGGGTTGCAGGCTTGATCCCCAGTGTGTGGGGTGCAGGAGGCAGCCGATCAACGTTGATGTTTCTCTCTCATCCATGTTTCTCTCTCCCTAAACTCAATAAAAAAATATTTTTTAAAATTGTGTGGGAAAAGAAAACCTACTAGTTTCTTGAGCAAAAGAATAGAAGGAAAATAAAGAGCAGAGAGGAAGCGAGCTCAAGTACTAAAGTGTAGTTATCTTTTTTTTATATTGCAGTTCCTATTATAATATTTTGCATTACATCTTTCAGTTAAGGTTTTTCAAAATTCCTCAGCATTACATTATTTGTAGATCTCATTGCAATAAAAAAAACTTCACTAAAATTACTTTTAGTGATGATATAGTTCAAAGCAATGCATAAATTAATCAGCTGTAATTATAATGCTCATGTTTTCTTAAGAATTCCTTTCCATCCCTCTTAAACACAAACTAAAATATGTATTTCTTTTTTCCACTTCTAACATAGTTGAAATTGCTTTTTATTTTTCATATGACAATGAATATGTTCTTGAGTCAAAGGCCCTTGCCTCATAGTGTTAAATATTGCTGGAGAAAAGCACTTAAGCCTAAAATAAATGCATAGCCTCAAAGTTTTGGGCCTTACAATATAATCCTGTTATTTTTTCCAGTCAGTTATCTCTCTCTAAAATTCCATAGCATTTTTATGTTACAAAGCACTCCTTCCTTCCTTCCTGTAATACTGCTCTCTGTTGCTACTTTGTCCCTTATAATTCTTCTTTTTTACTTTCTTATGTGTCCAGTTGCTTCTTCACAGACTAATTGTCACCTCAACTCATAAATTAATGCTAGTGTTCATTTACTATTCTATCCAAAGTACTCTCTTTTCTATCCTTTGTTCTGAGCAATCTCTTCAACTCTAATTACTTTGAGAAATATATGTATATTCTTAGGACCCTCACCTCCATATTCATATTTCTAAACCAAATCTCTCCTCTTCAAAATTTCCAACTCTCTTTGCCTTCAATAGAAACACACACACACACACACACACACACAGCGAAAAATAAAATCATAGACTAGAAGAACAATATCCACAAATCACATATCCAATAAAGGATCTGTATCCAGAATATATGAAAAACTTTTTAAAAATAAGAATAAATAGCTCAATTTTAAAATAGGCAAAAGATCTGAACAGATACTATATCAAAGATATGTGGTATTGCATGATCTCACTCATATGTGGAATTTAATGAACAAAATAAACTGATGAACAAAACAGACCCAGAGACATAGAAGCATGGAACAGACTGTTGAACCTCAGAGAGAAGGAGGGGAGGGTGGGTGGGTGGTAAGAGATCAACCGAAGAACTTGTATGCTTAACCCATGGACACAGACAATAGGGCAGTGGTGGGGGGGGGGGGGGGGGACCTAGAAGAGGTCAATGGGGGAAAAAGGGGACATATGTAATACTTTCAACAAATAATTATTAAATGAAAAATAAACTAAAGTTAAAAAAAGTTCAGGGTTAAAATGACACAGAGGACCCATGAAATGCACTGACTGTAATGTTTGTTAATCTCTATACTGTACTACTTGATAACACTGAAATAAAGATCCTCAGGATCTTCGTGGTACCAGAAGGGCATTAAAAAATGTTTTTGGTGTCTTATGGAAAAAAAGAAAAAGGTATGTGGCAGCAAATAACTATTCTTTTCTCTTAACTTGTTAGGAAAACTGGTTCACCAACAGTTCTCACACAACCAACATTTCATTCATCCATTAGTTCAATAAGCTTTTACTGGGCATTTTCAATGTGTAAGATTTTTCTTTTTTAGAGGGGGGCGGGGGGGGGTGGAGAAACAGAGATGTGAGAGGGAAACATCCATTGGCTGCCTCCTGTATACCCCATACTGGGAAAAGTGAACCAGAAAACTTCAGTGCACAGGACTACACCCCACCAGCCAGGGCAATGTGTAAGATTTTGTAAAGAAAACACTGAGTTAAAATATGACCACTGTTCTCAAAGAGTTTAAATTAGCCTGATATGTTTTATGGTAATTGTAGGAGTAGCTCCTACCAAACCAAACAAACCCTCCTAGAGATAACAATAAACTCTGGACAAAATAAACAAAAATAAAGCTATAATTTAAAATAAATAAAATAACTGAAATCCCTATAAACAACCCAGTCTTAAAGGCTTGAAGATCCAAGTAACAGAATTTGGAACAAAAAGAGCAGCTGGAAACTAAGAAGGGAAGTCTTAAAAAGGAGGCAACCAAATTCTGCTCAGATTTTTAGACAATCTCTATACTCCATATGTGGAACAGATTCCAAGCAGCCCGATTAAGGTGAAAAGAACTAAACACAATATCTGCTGCTGACCACCACAGAAGTCACAGAGTTTGAGTCCCATGAAAACAAAAACAATCAGAAACCAATATTCTCCATAGAATTGAGCATTTTCAATGTAAAATATGTCTAGAACACAAACCAAGATTATTAGACATGAAAAAAAGAACAAAAACCCCCAAAATTATTAGACATATATAGATACCAAAAAACTCCATTAATAAAGACCAACCCCAAGATGACCCAGGGGTTAGAATTAGCAAAGATCTTTTTTTTTTTTTTTTTTTTTTAAAGTTTTTTTTTTTAATATATTTTATTGATTTTTTACAGAGAGGAAGGGAGAGAGATAGAGAGTCAGAAACATCGATGAGAGAGAAACATCGACCAGCCGCCTCCTGCACATCTCCCACCGGGGATGTGCCCGCAACCCAGGTACATGCCCTTGACCGGAATCGAACCTGGGACCCTTCAGTCCGCAGGCCGACGCTCTATCCACTGAGCCAAACCGGTTTCGGCTAGAATTAGCAAAGATCTTAAAGCAACTACTATAACTTTGTTCAGAGATAAAAGAAAAAAAAAACATGCTACTAATGAAAGAAAAAATACAAAATTTCAGCAAAGCAAAACTATAGAAAGAACCAAAAGGAAACCCTAAAACTGAAAATAAATAAATAAATACATTTTAAATGTCATTGGATGCACTTAACAGCAGATTGGAAATAAAGGGCTAATGAATTTGAAGTCAGATCAATAGAGATTTCCAATTTGAAGAAAGAGAAAAAGAGAGAATTAGGTGGAAAAATTATTTCAAGAAACAATAGCCACAAATTCCCCTCAATTTCATGAAAGCAAAATTTGCAGATTCAAGATACCAATGAACCCTAGGCAAGATAAATAGGAAAAACCCATACCCATGTACATCCTAATAAAAATGCTGGAAACCAAAGATAAAAATAAAATCCTGAAAAGAGCAAGAGGAAAAAACATTACAGAAAGGGGAAAATTATATAAATGATCACTGACTATGCACTAGAAACAATCGGGACCAGAATATAAAGGACCAGACTTTAAAGTGCTGAAAGAAGAAAAAAATGCCAAACTAGAATTTTATCTGATGGAAATAACTTTCAAGAACAAAGGCTAAAACAAAGACATTTTTAAATAAAAAGAAAATCCATTACAACAGGCTTCTAGCTCAAGAAATGCTTTAAAAGAAATTCTTCAGGCTAAAGGGGAACATACCAGATGGAAATTCAGATGATCAGGAAGGAAAAAAGAGCACCAAAAATGGAAGAATGTACATAAGTACAGAAGACTATTTTTTCCTCTTAATTTCTTTAAAATACATAAGCCCATTTAAAGCAGAAATTTCAACACTGTATTATGAATTTTATAACATCTGTAGAACTACTTTACATGTACATTCAATATCCACTATAATAAATATTTCTAGCCATACCGTCATGACACTGAGTTTTAAAGCAAAACCCAGTTTAAGATCAAAATATTCTTTTATCACACAACACACACACATATACATAAAATTTTATATACATATATACCCCCAATTATCAAGGTAAGAAATCTTAGTTGGAATATGCCCTATCATTTTGTAACATATAATCTAAATTCTTTTTTTATATATATATTTTATTGATTTTTTACAGAGAGGAAGGGAGAGAGATAGTCAGAAACATCGATGAGAGAGAAACATCGATCAGCTGCCTCCTGCACATCTCCCACTGGGGATGAGCCCGCAACCCAGGTACATGCCCCTGACCGGAACCGAACCTGGGACCCTTCAGTCCACAAGCCGACGCTCTATCCACTGAGCCAAACCGGTTTCGGCTAAATTCTTTGTCGTAATATTAGTGGCCCAGGGCACGAAACTCGTGCACATTAAAAAGGAATTAGAGGAGGTATTTTAATATTGCTATTTGCCCATTCTCTGTAATAGAAGTGTCAGATATTAAAGAAAATTAGTAAAATGTATATGAAAGTCTCCCTCCTGTCAGAGTCTGGGGCGCACCACAGGACCCAGAGTCAAGTCCCCACCCACCCGTGCGGCCACCCAGACCCGGCCGGCCCCACCCCCGTCAAGCCCCGCAGGGCGGGGGGGCGCAGCCTCAGGTCCCTCATCAAGCCCTGTCAGGTGGAGGGCACAGCCTCAGGTCCCCTGGCTCTAGGGTGGGGGGCGAGGCCTCAAGTCCCCTGGCCCCTGAGCGAGGGCATGAGGGCTTGACGACCATTTGCATATTAGCTCTTTATTATATAGGATGACACACTAATGACAGTATAGTCTACTTTAAACATCTTTGATTTCTAAGTTTCTTTTTTTAAAAAAAATTTCTTTTTAAAATATATTTTATTGATTTTTTACAGAGAGGAGGGGAGAGGGATAGTTAGAAACATCGTTGAGAGAGAAACATCCATCAGCTGCCTCCTGCATACCCACCTCCTGTGGATGTGCCCGCAACCAAGGTACATGCCCTTGACCAGAATCGAACCGGGGAACCTTGAGTCTGCAGGCCGATGCTCTATCCACTGAGCCAAACCAGTTGACCCTAAATCTTAATTTACTTATATCTGTTGTGAAGGTCAAAGAGGTAATGTATTCAAAAGTTCTTTGGTGTGGCTCAGTGGTTGAGCATCAACTCATGAACCAAGAGGTTACTGGCTCGATTCCCCAGTGAGGGCACATGCCTGGGTTGGGGGCTCAAGCCCCACTAAGGGCCGTGCAGGGGCCAATCTGTCTCACTGATATTTCTATCTCTCTAGCCCACTTTCCCTTCTCTCTTTTTCCCTAATATTGTATTTGGAAAAATATGAATCATCATCAAGAACATCATTATAGACTACTCTAGAAAGAATGGACACTGCCTTGGCCAGTGTGGCTTGGCTGATTACGAGTCAACCCATGCACTGGAAGGTTGCTGGATCGATTCCGGGTCAGGGCATAAGCCTGGTTTTTGGGATGGATCCCCACTAGGGCCATGCAGGAGGGAACCAATTGATGTTTTGCTTTCACATGGATGTTTCTATCAAAATCAATTTTTAAAATCTTAAAAACAAAAGAAAGAATTGATAACTTTGTGAGGCTCTTCAGGTGCTCAGTGTTTGTCTTGTTAGTATTCCAGCCTCCTGCCTTGCTGTCAGGTTAAGCACCACTTGACTTGAAAGTTATAGTACCACTTCTAATATTTCTAATTAGGTTACTTTTAATTTGCAGTAACCTATAACCTAAGATATCCAAGTATGGTAGATTTTTAAGAGTAAACAGGCTCTAAGAAGGAAATTACCTCTAACAAACACAAGAACACATTTTAAAATTACAATCCTTTAGGAAAGCAATTTGGCATCATATCTATATCAGTGCATCTACCTCTTGAACCAATCTCCCCAACTCTGATGATCAATCCTAAGAATAAAACCTAAATATAAAATACCTTTATGTACAAAGATATTTGCAGTAGTGTTGCTTGCAATCCTGAAATTATTAACTGCATAACTGTCCCACAAAGGTAATACAGCGCTACTATAAAATGGAGTATCACGTAGCTTATAAAAATATTTGAGTTTATAATTTAGAAAATGCTCGTAATGTTACAAAATATTGAAAGGAAATAAAACAAAATCCATAGTTCTTATGTGACCAGAGTACACCAATTCTTCCATCTATTTATCTGAATTTTATTGCCTTTCTACAATAAATCTGTATAACTGGTGAGAGAAGGAAGATTTTTATTATTAAAAAAGAAACTTAGTAGTAGATTTAAGAAATTTTCTCGCCCTGGCTAGGTAGCTCAGTTGGTTAGAGTGTCATCCCAATACGCCAAGATAGCAGGTTCGATCCCTGGTCAGGGCACATACAAAAATCAACCAACAAATACATGAATAAATGGAGCAACAAAAATCATTGTCTCTGTCTCCCTCCCTTCCTCCCTCTCTCTCAAATTAATAAATAAAGAAGCATAACAAAAAAATTTTCCCCCAAGAGTAAAGCACTGAAACTTTACTGAAGCTCTTTTTTGCTTACTTTCAGGTTTTTATCTGTGGTTTAAATAGATGAGGTCATAAGGTAAAGAACCTCTGGATAAATGTGATAGGTCTCTTACCACTATGGATCAATTCTTTCATTTGCCCAGCACAGGGATCAACAAACATTTTCTCTAAAGAGCTAGACAGCAAACATTTTAGGCTTTGTGGGTCTCCGCTGCAGCTTCTGAACTTTGCATTTTTAGCACAAAAACAGACATAAACAATATAGAAGTAAAAGAGCATGGATGTGTCCTAATGAAACATTATTAACAGTGAAATCTGAATTTCATATATATTTAATGTGTCACAAAATTATTCTTTTGATTCCCTCCCCCCAATCATAGACAGCGGGCCAAACAAAAATGGACAGCGGGCCAGATCTGGCCTGCAGGTCATCATTTGCTGACCTCTCCTTCAATGCATTTACTCTCTTGACTGCTTCACACAAAAAAAGTAGACAATCCACTCTCAAATATGAGGAAACCAAGAGTTAAGCATCAGGGCTTCGTTTTCAACTTTTTCAATTATCCTATCTACATGCATTTTAAAAAATAATGAAGATTTCAGATCACATTTAACCAAAGGTGATTTTATTATTTTCTTTAAGTGATCAAGTAGGTTACAGGGGAAAAACTTTAAAACACTTTAGGGCAATGACTTTCTATCAGTGTACTGCAAGAATTTTTAAAACATGCCCCCTGACTATTATTCACTGGCACTGACCCCTTTTCTTTTTCCTTAGACTGTCAAAAAAAAAAAAAAGAAAAAGAAAAAAGACAACAGCCAACACAATAATCAATAGCCATCTAGTGTGAATGAATCAAAATTACAGATTTTTTTTTGCCAGATTGGCAACAAATATTTTTCCTGATGTGCCACAGAAGTTTAGTAATTAGCTTATGTGTGCCATGAGATGAAAAGGGTTGAAAATAATAGGTTTAGAGTGCTACCATTTATTTCAAACAAAAGAAAGAGAATGGAGAACAAAATGGGCAAAACAATGGGACAAAAAGAAAATAAACACTTTCAACTCTCCTGCAATAGCCTCCATATTCCCATAATAAAGTTGAAGGGGCATGGTAACACATATGCCATAAATGGGACTCAAAATGCCAAACTGCTATGTCCTATATGGCTACAAATATTGGTATCATCTTGACCGGAATGGGGGTGGAGAGTAAGAATTTGGACATAAATTTGACAAGTTTAGATCTTAGGAAGGAAAAAGAACAATCTTTTCTTCTAATGAGCAACAGAATATCTAACAATCAGTTACATAATATCGAACTATGTTTACTTACAGAAAATGTATTCAGGAGTATTTATATATAGTACACAGTACTGCTTAGGGTGTAAAAGAAACTTCCCAATATTACTTCCTTTAATAATTAAACAATTAGCATTTGCTAATATAGAAGATACATAATAGAAACTTTTCTAGGGCTAAGAACCTGTGAAATCTTGAGATAAATTTGAATTAAAGTTAGTTTTTGAGGTTGTAATTCTGCTTCCTAGCAAAAGAACAGTGTTTTACTAAATTCTAAAATCCAACATTACAGGCATACATCATTTTATTACAATTTCCTTTATTGCACTTCTCAAATGTGTTTTTACAATTTAAAGGCAAGACCCTTTATCAACAAAAAGATTACCACTTGCTTAATTGTGATCCATGCTTTATTGTGGTGGTCTGGAACCAAACCAAAAATATCTCCAAGGTATGCCTGAAGCTAATTTTTCTGTAAGCAGCATTATTACTAATTATGTGAGAGAGAAAAAGATAAAGTACATCAAATAACTTGGTTAAGTTCTGTCAGTTTTTAGATGTACTAATGTATGTTCCAAAACATTTACAAATAGTGTGAAGAACCAAGAACATGCATTAGTATTATACATTTATATCATTAAGAGCACTAATTTTTCTCAGTGAGTATCTGATCCAATTCCTCATCATCCTATATAATAAGATGCAATATGCAAATGGTCGTAACACCATGACGCTTCACGACCAGATCACGGATCAGCAGAAAAGAGGGGCGGAGGAGAGCTACGGGAGGGGGCAGGGCAGCAAGTTATTGGGGGGGGGGGGCAGCCACAGGAGGGCGGGGCAGCGGGTGGAGAGCTACTGGAGGGCAGCAGCGAGCTACTGGTGCAGGGCTACTAGTATACCTATAATAAAAAATAAGTTAGAAGAAAAACCCATTTAGAGCTACAATAAATGGTGTTAAAGCACTTTCTACCATATTACACTAATCACATTTTCTTTCTTTCTTTTTTTTTTTTAAATATTATTTTGTTGATTTTTCACAGAGAGGAAGGGAGAGGGACAGAGAGCTAGAAACATCGATGAGAGAGAAACATCGATCAGCTGCCTCCCGCACACTCCCCACTGGGGACGTGCCCGCAATCAACGCACATGCCCCTGACCGGAATCGAACCTGGGACCCCTGAGTCCGCAGGCCGATGCTCCATCCACTGAGCCAAACCGGTCAGGGCCACTAATCACATTTTCAAAGTAGTTTTATTTTAAGGCCATAGTAGAAATTAAACTCTGGTAAGAGGGGGTAGGGTAGAAACTGTGTGACAGCCACCTGAATGCTCAATACTGAATGAAAAATTTTAAGATACTTTATAAAATATAAATTCAGATCATGAAATCAACTAATATCTGTGGAGTGACCATACATGTCTTCATAGATATTAAATAAACAATGCTCATTTTAATAAAGAGACAATGAATAAGGTTATTCCTCAGACTTCTTGTAATGCTGAAGACACCAACATAAAATGACCGAAAGCAACTTCCCCTTGGCACTACTTCTCCAAATTAGTCCCTTAACACCTAGAGGCTGTTGCTACCTTGCCCATGAATTACAAAATTACACAAAAATATTAATTCAAATAAATGTAAGTCAGTACACACCAAGTACTATTTATAAAATATTACTATTATTGGATAGTCATTAAAAACACTACAAGGAGGACCTAGCTGGTTTGGCTCAGTGGATAGAGCGTCGGCCTACTGACTGAAGGGTTCTGGGTCTGATTCCAGTCAAGGGCACATGCCTGGTTTGCGGGCTCAATCCCCAGTGTGGGGAGTGCAGGAGGCAGCCAATCAATGATTCTCTCTCATCATTGATGTTTTCATCTCTCTCATCCCTTCCTCTCTGAAATCAATAAAAATATATTTAAAAACACAGACACAGAGTGTTTTTAATGAACATCATCACTGAGCAAACAAACAGGTGCTGACATCCTTAAGAAGTACCTTGTCTCTTCAGTGTATTAAATAACTTTTACAAATTCATCAAGAAAATAAATGTTTAGCAATGCTTTTTCTTATCCATGAGAAATGTAAACTTAAATCCAGATTTAAGTATTTATAGACCATTAGCCTTCAAAGATTTAACATTAGAAATTTCTACTAATTACCAATACCAAGTAACTGAGTTGAATCAAACACTTTTCTAGTAATATTGGACAAGTCACTTAGCTAGTGGTTGAGTCAAGATCCATACCAACACATTTTGATATTTGCTACTTGTTTGTCCATGTACTTCATGGGGGAATTAATTATGTGTGCTTGTTTTACTTGCATAAAGAACAATATTACTGACAACTATATTGAAGACAAGCTAAGTTTTATGACAAATTTGGCAAGAATGTGTTATCAAGCATCTCGTGGCCTCTATGGCGCCCAGGCCCGCAATATTGGGCCTCAGTGGGGACCTGGGCATGCTGGTGAAGGCGGGCGAGGAAGGCAAGGATGACGGACGGCTTCAGGGAAGCAGAATATGCTGCCATCAACTCAGGTTGCACCAGATCAATTCCTGTCTGGACCACTTGGTAGAAAACAACCACCTCCATGCCCGCCTCCAGGAGCTGCTTGAGTCCAACCAGCAGACTCTCCTTGAGCTCCAGCCCCTACGCTCCAGGAACCCCCAACCAGGCCCCAACCCTGATTCCCTGGGCCAGACTCTAGCCTGGGCACTCACCACCTGACTTAAGATACCTTCTCAAGGGTTGGCCTACAGGTCCCTTGGTGGCTCTGCCTGCTTGATCCACTCTTCAGGTACTCCCCTCTGTGTGTCTGGGCCAACCCCACCCCCATCCAACTTCCCTCTGGGGGTCAGGTGTGGGCCTGCAACCCAGCCACCTCGCCTCCTCAATTCCTGGGCACTCTCTACTTTGCCCAGGCCTTGAATGTCCTCAACAACAAAAAGTATTATCAATATACAGACTCCCAGAAACCAGAAATCTTCAGACTCTAGTTCAAATCTTCTAAGATTAGAAATTATATTATTCCAGCACCAGCACTGAGACATTAAATAAAAATTTACCAAACACTTCTGTGCAAGATGCTTTAGCTATTTGAGGATAATCTTACAGATAGTCTCAAGAAAGCAAAATAGGATAAATAAGTATACATATACTTACATATATGCAAAATATAAGGCCAAGAGAGTTTTTCCTTAAAATTCTTTCAAAGGAGAATCACCATATATTTGAGTCCTTACAATGTATCTTGGATTATAAGTCATTGTCTCAATTTAAGAAAATATTGTTTAGGGAAGTTCCTTTATTTTAAAAAACAAAATACTGCTTTGAGAAGATATACACACTAAACCCCCTCAATCAATGTCAGTTTTTCATGCTTTTTAGATATCTGAAAGAAGCAGGTCAAATAGATGGTAATATAGATGACACGCTTTATAAAATTGTTAGATAATACAAAGTGGCTCTAATGAGTCAAAGATACACGTGGAATGACAAAGATATATTTTAAAATGAGCCTCCCCAAAACAGTATTTCTAAATTAGCATTATTTTGTTATTTACTAATCCATTATCCTAAAAGTGGAAGCAGACATTATATGTCTAATGATGTAATTTAATGAGAAACAGCACCACCACCTATAAAGAATTATTGTCTCAAAAACAAACACCCCACTAACTCAGTGTGGCCCAGCAGTTGAGCATCAACCCAATAACCAAGAGGTCACTGGTTTGATTCCTAGTCAGGGCACATGCCCATTTGAGGAATTGATCCCCAGTAGGGGGTATGCAGGAGGCAGCTGATTGATTGTTTCTCTCTAGCTCTCTCCCTTCCACTCTCTAAAAATCAATATATGATACAAGAAAAGTAATTTCCCAGTCCAGAATTAAAAAAAAAGTGGTAGGGGTGGGAGGGGGGGGGGAATCACCTGGTTTCACTAACATATCTATGACACGAAAGAAATTTTAAAGGGAGAGAGGACTATTATATATACAAAGAGGCTTAAAGATCAAATATGCTGTGTAAACCTAGTTTGAATCCTGAGTCTAACAAATTAACTATAAAATACTTTTTGGAGAAAATCAGGGAAATCTGAGCACAGAATGGGTATTAGATATTAAGGAAGGTGACACATGTTTTAGGCAAGTCTTCCAATTTTTCATTTTTAGTTAAAAGAAAAAAAAATCACCAAGGAAAAATATAACATTAACCTTATGTTTCTAAACATACTGCTACCTGAAACTCTGAGAAGAAAAAACATTTATCTTGCATCAACCTATGTAATAATGCTATACAGTGTTTCACTGGAAACTCTTAAAAATATTTCCATAAATTCACCTTTTACATTACAAAAGCAATATGTTTTTAAATGAAAAAATGTCTATATTGCTAAACATAAAAATCTAATGTCAGAAACAAACTTACCCAGTTATAGATACAATTATTTCAATCACATCCATCAATAAAATGGCCTCAAACTGTGAAAGCCAAAGCCATGAGATACAAACATTCAGACACTTAAAATATCTGTAAGTCTTAAGAAAATGAAAAAAACACACACAATTTTCCTATCTTAGAAACCCAGCAAGTTTAAAGGTTATTGAATAAGGAAGCATGTAGAACGTGAGTTCAGGAGATAGGAAGCAACCTCCACTTAAAATTATGAAGATCCTGTCAGTGTCTATAAAAAGGAGACAGTCTGGGCACTGAGATTGGCTCTGGACTCATACTTGGCCCAAGTCTCGGTTCAGAGTTATCATTACGTCTGCCAGCTACGATAAGTGCCTACACAGGAAGGCAAATTATCTCTCACCATCAGAAAGATTTATAAACAAGTATGAAAGGTTTAAGCATTAATATGTGTTAAGACTGCATTATTTGGTTTATGTACTTTTAATGCCTAAGAATAACTGACCTATTAAAGTGAAAACCTTGTTAAGTCCAATTTAAATATGGCAGTAATTTAGACTGTTTTTTAAAAGTAGAATCTTACTAAACATTGGGACATCTAAGAGAACTTTGGACTCAGACAAATTAAGTTTAAAAAACTATGTGTTAAAATTTACTTTGTTTGAAGATGAAGTATGCTAACAGAAAATCTAACTTGAAATAGCTAGACTTGTGAAAGAAACTGGACCTTTAAAAGCAAAACCTAAACAGCTTAAGAACCAGGTTTCTGATATATAACTTTAATTTTTTAAATTAGAGAAAACCTTTTCTGGTACAAAAACTGCCCTCAAGGACACCAAAAGATTCTAAATAACTTAATTTTACCCAAAATTGGAATTTTAAAGACATTCTTGCAATAAGGAAAATGCCAACAACCACTTAGGATGACTGTGCAGGTGAAAAAAGTGATTTTTTTTTTTTTTAAAAGCAGGCTATTAAACGACCAAGAACAAAAGCTTAGCCAATTAAAACTATGTATCTGTATCGTCACAGGATCCGTACGCAGAATTCCTTAAATCATCCTCAAATACGCCGGGGTCACATGGTGTGGTCATCTATTAAACATGAACCTCAGCAGTACACAGGCTTTTTAAACAGTCAACAAGCTTTTAAAATCCTTCGGTAATTCCCTTTATTAAAACTCTCGGCATACAATACCTTTGCAGGTATTCCATTTCTCTTACGCGTTTAAAAGCATTTTTTTTTCTAATAAAGCTTTCCCTAAAAACCTTTACTAGAAACATCTGTCGCCAGTTTTCTTAAGTTAAAAAAAATCTCACGAAATACTAAGTCCGGATTTTAATTGACACGATTGTCTAATTACACCCATTGTGTCCGCGATACTGCCCCCCCCCCCCCATACCAAAAGTTTAAATGTGTTAGGAGCGTTAAGAAAAGTGCGTTTCCCCTAGCCATGTTCTCAGAAGCAGCACTAACTTTTACAAACGTGCTTGGGCATAAAACCTCCAACAATCTGTTTTCCCCTAAATGTAGCCCATGCAGACGGGACGCCACGGCTACAAGGTCTGAAGCCTCCAATCTTTTCTTTGGCCTTAATTTGCATATCCTTGGGTCTCAGAATCTGTTCCAATAACAAAAACACAACATTCTTACTAAACGGCACCCAACCAATCGAACCCAAGTCGCCGTTTCTCTCGTACCCACACCGGTCTGCCGCCAGCTTTGCTCGGGGCCGCGCTCGGGGCCTCGCGACTGCCCACACCTCCTCGCAGACCCACTCCTTCCCCTTCGCCCACTCCCCACACACGCGCTTCTCTGGACCCACCCGGCCTCGCCCCGCTTCCCGAACCCGCGGCCGGCCGGGCGGGCCGGGCGGACCGACAGACAGCCCCGTCTCCAACCTGAGAGCAGGGGGGGTCCCAGCGCCGCGAGGCTCCGGCGCGGGGGAGGGCAGGGAGCGGGAAAGCCGAGAGCCCCCGGCGCCCGGCGCACACCCCCTTCCGGCACCCCTCCCCCTGCATTGTGCGAGCGGGCCCAGGCCGCGGCCGTCCCGGGCCCCCGCAGGCCCCGTCCATCCTCCCCCCACCCCGACGGGGGGCTGCTCCCGCCGAGGCCGCCACACAAAGCCCGAGGCGCAGCCCCAGCGGCGCCAGAGCACGGAGAGAGGGAGCAAGCGCGACTGACTTACGGGGCTGCTGCGGCCGCGCTGCCTCAGCCGGGGACACCGACCGTTGGGCACACGGCGGCGTCGCTCTTAGACGTCCTCCCCTCCTCCGCCTCCGGTGGCGGCAAGATCTTCTTTCTCCACCTACCTCCCTCCCCCCCACCCCACCTCCTCCTTCTCCTCCCCCTCCTCCTCCTCCGAACCGCCGAGGACCGAGGGTGAGACACAGAGACTCACAACAACATGGCTGCCGCCGCCGCCTCCCCTCCCCTCCCCCCGCCCACCGGGCGCGCGCAAGGCACTCCGGGAGAAGGAGGAGGCGGGCGCTCGCCTCTCCGCGGCGTCCGACGCCGCTCCCGCGCTCCCGCCGGGAGCTCTGCGCGTGCGCACGCTCCCTGCGCTCGCACGTCTCGGCCGTCCCTCCGGCGCGCGCTCCCCGCCCTCACCTTGCGGGCTCGCGGCCGGGTCTGGTCTCGCGGCCGGTTCTGGGCCCCGCGGCGGCGCCTGGCTGTATTGTGGGCCGGGAGTGGGCGGCGCGGGCGCGGCGTTTCCGAACGCTGTGTTCGGCTGTCTTCCCGCGTGGGGCCTCGACTTCCGAGTTCGCTTCCCCTCCGCTTCCTCCCCGGGAGCTCGTTCTCCCCCAACCGCGATGTCCTTACTGCGCGCACGCCTCTTCCGGGGTGCTGGCACCCACAGGAGCCGGACCGTCATCCAGGCCTTTAGGTTTCACCCTTATCCTTTCCCCGCGTCAAGATTATGGAGGCGCATTTTTTTGTTTAATTTCAGAGAGAGAGAAATACAAATGATGAGAGAGAATCGTTGGTCGGCTGCCTCCTGCACAACCCCTGTTGCGGATTGAGCTTGCAACCCAGGCATGTGCCCTGACCTCCTGGTTCATGTCGATGCTCAACCACCAAGCTCATTGGCCAGGCCTCTAGGAAGTCTTAATGCTTTTTTGGGAAAGAGGGCCCTCATTTTTATTTTACCAATCATACAGCTCGTTTTATTTATGAAGTATTAGCTCTATTTGAGAGAGGACTTTTTTACTACCATAATTCTTAGCACCTTTAAAACCAAAACATGTATTATAAATAGATGGGGGACATGCTATGCGACATTTCCCAAACAAATTTGACTCTGGAAACATTCCTTCGCAGAAAATCCCTTAGAGGTTTTGTGCTCTGCAGAACACGGATGCAAGCCCAACCCTTTAGTGATCTGACTCCACCTATCTCGCTCCTGATGCCCTAAGCACAGTGAGCACTTGCTTGCCTCTGAGCCTTCACATATGCTTTGCAATCTGGCCCTGCTCATTAAGCACCTTCTCATTATAATTGGCTTCTCTTGTGGATTTGCCTACAAGGTAAGGATGCACTCCTCTGCTACCATAAATATTAGATAGTTAAGGTGAACATTGTAATTGATGCCTCACACCCATCCTGATCTCTTGGGAGCTTGTGACACATGGAGAATCTTGGCCCAACTACAGACCTACTGATTCAGAATTTGCATTTTAACAAGATTCCTGGGTCATTCCTCTACATGATAAAAAGTTTAAGGAGCATGGGTAAACCAACCACAGTCGTTTTATTTGGCCTGATAGGAAGTGGCTTTGTAATGGGTGTATCATCTGTTTTGAGACACAAAGAGGTGCCAACTCAGAGCATCTATCTATACTAATAAAAGGGTAATATGCTAATTAGACTGGGAGACCTTCCAGGAGACTGGCCAGGGAGGGCAGTTGGGGGCGATCAGGCTGGCTGGGGAGGAGGGGTGGGAGGGCAGTTGGGGGCCATGAGGCAATGGTGATCGGTCCCCAATGTGTTAGGAATGTGTCCACATGGCCTGTTTTGACAAGTGGTTTTCAACCAGAGTTGCATATCAGAATCACCTGGGGAACATTTAAAATAGATCAACTCCCAGGCCCACCCCAGAGATGGGTGTAAGCTGAGGCCTGGATATTGATATTTTCAGAAAGCTCCTCAGTTGTTTGTAATATGTAGCCGTTGAGAACACCAGTTTAGACAGACTGCATCTTAGAGCAGAACGCCATTTTAATATTCCCTGTGCAAATGCCCTTTCCACTGGGACTGCTTATGAGACTTGTAAACTTATTTTCTTTTTTAAAAAATATGTTTTTATTGATTTCAGAAAGGAAGAGAGAGAGAGAGAGAGAGGGAGAGAGAGAGAGAGAGAAACATCAATGATGAGAAAGAATCATTGATGGGCTGCCTCCTGCACACCCTGTACTGGAGATTGAGCCCGAAAACCCAGGCATGTGCCTAGACAGACTGGGAATCGAACCATACCTCCTGGTTCATGGGTTGATGCGCTCAATCTGTCTGTGTTGTTTTAAAAATACAGTGTTGAATTTGGCCTTACTTGAATTTAATAAAAGAAATAACTGAAGCAAATGCTCAGATGCATGTTCCTTCATTGCAAGAGAGATTGATTAATAAAAGGTTCCTCAAGGTTAAACAAGATTAGGTGGGGTTCTCCTGGCTTGTTATGGTTTCTCAGGGGGAAAATCCTGGGTATTCCTCCAATTGGGGCCTGCTGGAGAGTAGGACTTTTCTTGGCTTACAGTAAGAAAGTTTAGGTCCTTAACACAGGGAGATCTATGACTGTCCAGTGTCTCTAAGGCCAGGGCAACTCTGGACCAGGAGGCTGATCTATCTCAGACATGCCACACTTCAATAATTCCCAGAGGACGACTTGCATACCATTGGGGTGACTCTGAGGCTGGGAGAAGGTGAGTCACGGAGTCAAATTACGCTCATAAATTCAAAAATAAATCACCATTAGTCCATGGTGTCAAGGAAAATCGACTGGAATCCTGTACATTATAGACTGCCAGGAAAGTATAGTATGCTTTCTAATTTTGTCATTAAACGAGAGATACATTCCGACAGGAATACAAAATATTATAGAAAATTTCCCAGTAGTGCAGCAGGCTCACTGTGTTATCGTGATTTATAAAGTGGACGGAAAAGGGGTGCTTTAATAAATCTAACCAAAAGTAACCTCGCAGGGTGACCTGATCATAAATGCTTACCTGGGCAGGTCATAGTAGGTAGTCATGCCCCAGGCATGTAACTTCTTTATTAAAAGGTTTAAGCAAGCTGTGTCCATGGTTCTTGTGCATCTAGGTTAACACACCTTTGAAATGCCCACCTCCATGTAATCTTTCATACAGTTGCTCACGCCTTAATTCCAAAGGTATAGCATAAACGGCAAAATTGTCATTTTCCACAGCATTTAAGAGCTGGCTTCCCGGTATTGTCCATCAATTTGGCTCACACAAAGTCTTATAAAAATTCTCTCCAGGTCTGGATGTTTCTTACGTTGACAATAATAAGAAATATA
Organism: Myotis daubentonii; assembly: GCF_963259705.1. Classification (NCBI taxonomy): domain Eukaryota; kingdom Metazoa; phylum Chordata; class Mammalia; order Chiroptera; family Vespertilionidae; genus Myotis; species Myotis daubentonii. The sequence continues at coordinate 72,808,118 of NC_081851.1, read as the reverse complement.
TGTTTGGTCTTTATTGTCATTTCTGGAAGAGAGATCCCCAAACCCTTGGAATTTCCTTAGTGGAAGGGAAATGAAGATATCTTTTGTTCATAACAAATCCTTTTTTAATCACACTGAGTTTATGTGAATATGGTGACTTTTGGAAAGCCCCTAAGGATAGGGGCTGGTTGCCTGAGGAGCCAACCAGGTATTGAGAGAGTTGGAACTTTCAGCCCCATCCCCCACCTCTGGAGAGGAGTTGGAGGTTGAACTAATCACTAACTGCCAATGATACAATCTACCATGCCTACATAATGAGGCCTCTATAAAACCTCTAAACAATAGGGTTCTGAGAGCTACTAGATTGGTGAAGGTGGGGCTGCTGGGAGAGTGACACATCTGGAGAGATCAGGGAAACGCCTCCTACCCCTCCCCCCATTCCTTGCCCCACGCATCACCTCCATCTGGCTATTCTGAGTTGTATCCTTTCGTTTTATTTTATTTTTTTCAAATTATAGGTGAGCCCTGGCCGAGTAGCTCAGTTGGTCAGAGCATTGTCCTGATACACCAAGGTTGTGGGCTCCATCCCCCGTCAAGGCACATAAAAGAATCAACCAATGAATACATAAATAAGTGGGACAACAAATCAATGTTTCTCTCTCTCTCTCTCTTGCTCTCTCGCTCTCTCTCGGGTTAACCAAATTTGAGATATGTCAATAGACCTTCCCAATGAATGAGGAAGTTGGCTCTCATTCTGTGGGTTTTTTGCTTTTTAAATTCTATGATTCATATATATATATATATATATATATATATATATATATATATATATATATATTATTTTTATTGATTTCAGAGAGGAAGGGAGAGGGAGAGAGAGGTAGACGCGTCAATGATGAGAGAGAATCATTGATCCCCTGCCTCTTGCCCCTTCCCTACTGGGGATTGAGCCTGCAACCTGGGCATGTGCCCTGACTAGGAATCGAACCTTGACCTGATGGTTCATAGGTCGATGCTCAACCACTGCACCACACTGGCTGGATTCCTCTCTCTCTTATGTATCAATAAATAATAAAAAATTAAGGGGTAGTAGAAGTGAGCCCGCGGGGCTGCATGGGCTCAGAGGCAAAAGAGGCCTTGGAGCGTAGGCGAGAGAAAGGCAAAGGCAATAGCCCGGCGGCAGGGGTGGGGGGAGAGAAGGGGAAAGCAGAGCCATGCTCAGGGGCACGCTCCAGGGAGTTCTTCACTGGCTTATTGTCTTGTTTACCGCCCTCACCCTCGAATGTAAGCTCCCTGGAGGCAGGGCTTTTGTCCTGTTTGCTGCTATAGCCCAGCTCCTACAGCAGGGCAGGACCTGGGGGAAGCACTTAAGATGTGTGGGAGGAGTGGATGAACTCCTCATGGGAAGGTGGCTGCTCACACTTGCCCAAGCATTTCTGGGAAAAGCTCTAGGAGGGGTTTCCTCCAGCCCCTCTGAGGAGACACGGGGAGGGAGGGCGCTGCCTGGCTCTGCTCTGTCCTCCCCAGAGTGGGCAGCGGCCCCCAGGGAAGTCAGATGAGCTGTGGGGGAGATGTTTATGTTTCTAGAAGTGCAGGCCGCTGGAAAAGGAGTCATCCAAACCTGTCCAGCGAGAGTGAGGGCAGGATTCTGCCCAGACTCGTAAAAATGAGAGAATCATGGGGGCCTCCCAAGTCTTGCTGTCCGTTCCAAGTGCGACTAGCAAAATGGACACGGTGGCAGCCCGTAGAGCAGTAATCTTCTTCTTCTTTTTTTTTTTTTAATACAATGCTGATTTATTTATTTTAAAATCCTCACCCAAGAATTTGTTTTTATTGATTTTAGAGAGAATGAGAGAGAGAGAAGCATTGATCAGTTGCCTCCTGTATGCACCCTAAGGATTGAACCCATAACCTGGGTATGTGCCCTAACTGGGAATCGAACCCTCAGCCTTTCGGTGCACGGGATGAAGCTCTAACCAACTGAGCCACACCCGCCAGGGCCCATAGAGTTCTTACTGAAGGACCGGGACGCGGAGATAGTGAGGGCAATGGGCCATTGTCCCAGCACACAAGGACGTAGAAGCTGCACCGTACCCTGCTTTGCCACGAAACCAGTAGCTACAGGGAAGCAGGCCTTACTTTCAGAGTCACTCATTGACTCAGAAAGTATTTCTTTTACTTCGTATATGTGCCAAGCATGGTTTTAGGCCTTAGAGGACTGTTCCAGGAGCCAGAGGTTCCTGGGATCTGGACCATGGGGCCACAGGGCGGGGCCCTGGTTGGCTCAGGAGAGCACCCAGACTCCCTCCAGTTCAGCTCCTCCTTATTGCTCCACGGGGGAGGCAGCTGAGGACGGCCAGCCTGCCCCTCCACCTGCAGCAGAGATCAGCCCGGCCTGTGTCACTGAGGCTGCCAGGAGGCGCTGGGCAGCCTCTGGAGGTTCCCATCACTGCTCCTCACCAGGGGACCCCTCAGCCCCTGCTAACTGCTGCCAACTCCCCAGGGGAGGAAGGGCTGTCCCCACCACCGCTGCCCAGTGCTCTGCAACCAGAGCTCCACCTGCTGATAGATTCTGTCCCTTCGCCACCCTGGAGCTGCCTCCGGCACTGGATCTGTGGCTTGCTGGGGGCAAGGAAGACCTACCGCTGTGTCTAGGGGGGAAGCAAAAATGGAAGATGTTTCTTCAGGGCAGGGCATTTGGGCGAGGCGACCTCCCGTAGCGTTGGGAGGGGGCCAAAGGATGAGCCAGTTGTGTCGGGAGTTTAGAATGGAGCTCAGCCCCTGACACTGGAGCCCGGGCACTGAGCCCAGGGCCAGGCTGACACTGGCAAGGGGAGACCCACAGCATCGTCGGCGGGGCATGACAACCCTGAGGTCTTACAGGTGGGTCTCACTCATTCACCCAGAGACACAGGGGCCGCAGGCTCAGCTCAGACTTCCCATGGGACTGCGGGAGTGGGAGGACTTCTGTGATGCCTGCCTTGTCCCTGGCAGCTGGAAGGGGTGAAATCACCTGTACACTCCTGGGTGCATACCCGGAACAGCTGGGTGAGGCTAAGAACACCCGAAGGCCGATGTGATCTGCTTTCCATAATTTGGCGCTCGCTGCCTGGCCCATGCCACCCATCCTGGGTTTTGGTTATGACCAGCCAGGGGGGCTGGGGCTGGCTCACAGGTAGAACGGTGGCGTTACTTTGGGTCCTCTCCGGGGGAGCTTCCAGCCCTGCTGTTCTCTGACTCCAGGGAGGAGAGAGATATCTTCTGGGTTTGTAGACTTTGCAGTTTCTTTTCCTCTTTTCTAAAAAAATATGTTTTTTTATTGATGTCAGAGAGGAAGGGAGAGACATCAATGATGACAGAGAATCATGGATCTGCTGCCTCCTGCACGCCCCCTACTGGGGGTGGAGCCTGCAACCCGGGTACGTGCCCTGACCAGGAATGGAACCGTGACCTCCTGGTTCATGTGTTGACGCTCACCCACTGAGCTACACTGGCCAGGCTCTGTTTCTCTCTAAGAATACTCTGAGCTCTGGTGCAACATGTGGCCATCGGAACATATTTGTACATGGAACTTGTGAGAGAGCCCAGAGCTGTTACGGGGCTGGCCAGAGGTCAGCGCATGCAGAGTCTGGGCCCCAGGGGTCTCCCTGAACAGCAGTTCTCCAGGCGGGGGAAGCTGGTGCGTGACAGGAAGAGTAAGTCAGACGGTCTGGGGCCTCAAAATACCTGGAGGGAGGTGCTGTCTATGGGGCTCCCTCCTCAGAAAGAGGGAGGTAGGACGTAGAGGAGGATCTTATTATTATTAAAAATTAGATTAAAAATTTTTAAATGAGGCCTGGGAATTGTGGCGAGACAAGCAGGGTTGCTCCAGGTGGTCAAGTGTTTCACAAAATGAGGGACATTTCTGCCTGGAGGCTGGCACCTCGGCACCTCAGTCAGCAGCCTTGGGAGGGTGCTGTTGGCACAGACACGCATTTTCACGAGGGGCGCACAGATGAGGCAGAGTCAGGCGCCTTCCTGCAGGACCTCGAGCAGGGGATGCGAGGGGTGAAGATGGCTGGCACTAGCCATCCGGTTTGTGAGCACACATAGGGCGCTGCCTTAGAAGGGCCCCTACTACCTTAGGGTCGTTTGCAGGGCCCTGGAGCCTAGAGGAGGCAGGTGGGAGCAAGAGCAGGAAGTCTGACTTGGTGAAATTGCCTGTTGGAGCTGCCCCACCAGGCAGAAGCCCTCCTCACCCATCAGGCTTTAACCCAGGCCAGGCTGCCCCCCAGCATGGACACGCCCCCCACCCACTTGGGCTGAGACACCGGTGTCAGCCAGCTGTTTCCCACGTGGCCCCTCCTGACCCAGTGAGGTGCCAACATCCCAGGACAGGTTACTCTTCCTAGTATGTTCTGGCGGCTGCAAAGTAGCATAGACTGGTGAGGTATAAACAACAGAAGACCGGAAGGCCGAGATCGGGGTGCCAGCATGTTGGGTTCCGGTGGAAACCCTCTCCCAGGTCTCAGACTGTGGACCCCTCGTCATGTCCTCACGTGGTGGAAAGAGAACCAGGGAGTTCTGCGAGGTCCCTTTTGTAAGGACATGAAGCCCATTCACGAAGCCTTCACTTTCATAACCTAACCGCCTCCCACGAGTCCCATATCCTATATCCATCGCATGGGGGGTTAGGATTTCAACGTAAGAATTTGGGGGTTGGGGGCACAAACATTCAATCCATTCCACTCTTCTACCCAGATGTCCCCCTGACTCTGTTCAGGCTCCAACACAACTATTTCGGGGGCTATGGCAGGCCCTGCCCCTCATTCCCTACAAGCATGCCTATTTTGTGTGGTGCCATCAATTGACTTTGGGACTGAATTGATTAGAAGGGAAAGAGGGGGGAAAAAGAGGAAGAGAGGTTATCTTTAACGTCTCATCAGTCTTGGCAGGGACCCATTTTTTGTCATTTTCTCCCTGTGCACAGTTTTTCAAGTTGCCTTTTATTTGGGGAACATTTTCTTGCACTGTTGGTTCACTTCCCTTGTCCTGTTTTCCTTCTTTGGAGATTCCACTTATGTGCCTGTTGCATCTCCGCTGTCTGTCTTCTCCACACACTGCTGTCTTTATGAGATATCCAAAAGCTGTATTCTGTTTCATTTTCTACAACTGGTTTCATTTCTACTCTCATTTCTACTTTTCAACGCCTGTTCATTCTACTGCTACTCACACCAAATGGGAGGGGTGTCCACACTGAACAAACCTCCAGTTTTTGGTGGGCGCCAACTGGCTGTCCTGCTATTGAGCTAATTGTGTGGAGTTAGTGACGACCCCACAGGCTAAGAGTTTAGTCCCACAGAACTGCCCACTTTTCAGATGCTAATCACAATCCCAGGTGCACATCTGAAAGAGCTGGGTGAGGCCGAGAACACCCAGCTGCTGTATCTGTACTTCCGACCATGGGGATTCCCGGGACCCCACCTTCATGTTTGATAATTTGCCAGAAGAGCTCACAAAATGCAGGGAAACACTTACCTTCACTGGTTTATGATAAAGGATACAGGAGAGGATACAGGCGAACAGCCAGATGAAGATGTACATAGTGCAAGGTCTGGAAGGGTCCCCAGTGCAGGAGTTTCTGTCCCCGAAGAGTTGGGGTGCGTCACCCTCCACCAACCCAGAAGCTCCCTGAAGCCCATACCTGAGGAACTTTCATGGAGGCTTGATCACTGAGGCAGAATGGATTATTAATTCAATCTTTATTCCCTCCCTGGAGGAGAAGGGTTGGGGCTAAAAGTTCTAAGCTTCCAATCATGTTAGTCTTTCTGGGGATGGCCCCCGTCCAGGAGCCCACCAAGAATTAAAACAAGCAATACTCTTTTTTAAAAAAAAATATATATATTTTATTGATTTTTTTACAGAGAGGAAGGGAAAGGGATAGAGAGTCAGAAACATCGATGAGAGAGAAACATCAATCAGCTGCCTCTCGCACACCCCCTACTGGGGATGTGCCTGCAACCAAGGTACATGCCCTTGACCGGAATCGAACCCGGGACCCTTCAGTCCACAGGCCGATGCTCTATCCGCTGAGCTAAACCGGTTAGGGCCAAGTGATACTCTTATCCCCCAAGAAGTTCCAAGGGGTTTAGTTCTGCATATGAGGCTCTTATCACCCCCACCCCTCAAGAAATTCCAAGCATTTTAGGAGCGCTGTGTCAGGAATGGGCCCAAGACCAAATATCAGGATGAAAGGTGCTCTTAGCACAGGGGTGGGCAAACTTTTTGACTCGAGGGCCACAATGGGTTCTTAAACTGGACCGGAGGGCCGGAACAAAAGCATGGATGGAGTGTTTGTGTGAACTAATATAAATTCAAAGTAAACATCATTACATAAAAGGGTACAGTCTTTTTTTTTTTTTTTAGTTTTATTCATTTCAAACAGGCCGGATCCGGCCTGCGGGCTGTAGTTTGCCCACTGCTGTGACCTAGCACCTCTATCCCTCAGGGGATTATAAGGGTTTTAGGAGCTCTGTGTCGGGTACTGGGGTCAAAGATCAAATAGTAGCAGAAACTGCGGGCAGAGGCGAATATACATGTTTCTTATTATTTTACATCTACCGTTCTTCTTTTACCCTTTTAGTCGTCTTCTGTAGTTGACAATTCTTTAACGTTTTCCTGTTAATAAAATTGCTGTGTGGTTCATGTCACCTGATTGGACTCTGACAGATACATGTGGCGTCTGGGTTTTGTGATATAACACATTTCCCCCCATATTTTCTTGTAGGATGTTGTTTTTACATTTAAATCCTTGATTCATTTGTTAATCATCTTGGTAAAAGGCAAGAAATATGGCTATATCTTAATATTTTTTCCAAGAGAGCTATCTAGATGTCTCAGTACCATTTATTGAAGACTCCATCTTCCCTCCATTGATTTGAAAGGGCACCTGTATTTTTAACTATGTTTCCACCTACACATGTGTCTGTTTCTGGATTTTTAATTTTGTTCCATTGCCTATTCATGTGTCAGTATTATACTTTTAATTATTAAAAAATAATAATTTATTTATTTTAGAGATAGGTAGGGAGAGAGAGAGAAACATCACTTTGTTGTTGCTCTTACTTATCTATTCATTGGTTGCCTCTTGTAGGTACTGAGGATGGAGCCCACAACCTCGGTACAATCTTGGTGCATCAGGATGCGCTAACCAACTGAGCTACCCACCTGGCCAGGGCACTTTTAATTATTTTAGCTTTATAACATATTTTCATATTCCATAAGGCTAATCTTCCCTCACATTCTTTTATTTTAGAATTTTCTTGGCCATTCATTAGTAGGGCCTTTAGAGCTTAGGAGAGAGAAAGGTGAAGGTAATGCACCATGGGAGGAGGAGGGGCGGGGAGGGGTGTGGAGAAAAGGGGGGAGACGGTGGAGGGGGGAGGGGGAGGGAAAGGCGCAGGCGTGAGAAGGAGGGCATGCTTGCTGGCCATTCTTATTTGTTTGATTGTTTCCATAAGAACTTTAGAATCAGTGTGTCTAACTAATTAATGAAAAATTAATTAAAGTTTAATTAATCTCCTAACCTAGATCATGGTTTGTGTTTCCATTTGTTCTAGGGTTCTTTTCCTATCTCCATCAAGAAGTTTAAAAACATTTAAAACGAATCTTGTTCATTACAGTTTAATTTGCATTCCTATATTATTAAAGTAGAGCATCTTTTTGTTTTAATTGGCCATTCATTCCCCCTCCCTCCCACACACACACACTTATTTTGTTAATAGCCTGTTTATAACTTATTGCCAATATTTTACTTGGGCTATTTTTTTTCTTATTCGTTTATAAATGTTGATTTATACATAGTATATAATCTGGATACTGTTGTCAGTTACATGAATTGGAAATATCTTCTCCCAGTCTGTGGCTTGTTCTTCATGGGCATCATTTGATTTTTAAAAGTTTAATTTTAAAATATAATAATATCTATCCATCTTTTCTTTTATGGTTAATGCTCGTTGGGTCCTGTTTTAAAAAGAAATACTTTCCTACCTTAAGGTCAGGAAAATATTTCCCTATGCTTTTTGTCTTAACAAAGAACCGATCATTCATTTGAAATTAAGGTACCTTAGAATTCCTGTTTAGCAGGACACTAATTGCATCTGGAAGCATTCTTTAGTAAGCACAATCATGAATTGGATTTATGCAGAAAAGAAATTTACTAATATGTATTAAGTAATAACAACATCAATTTCTGGTGCCAGGTAGCGGGTCACCATGAGGTTCAACCCCATTCGTGGCCTTGGGTTGCAAGGAGCTGCAGCAGAGGTACAAGGTCCACTCCGTGCCCTTCTGCAAGGACAGTAAGGTCCAGATGGATCGAGGACACTACAACTGGCAGCAAAGCGGCAAGGTGAAGCAGGTGCACAGAAAGACATGGGTCATCTACATGGACCGGGGCAGCGTGAGAAGGCTAAGGGTACAACGGTGCATGTGGGCATTCACCCCAGCAAGGCAGCCATCACCAGGCTAAAGCTGGGCAAACGTCGGAAAAAAATTCTTGAATGCAAAGCTCAGTCTCCACAAGTTGGAAAAGAGGCAGGCAAATAGAAGGAAGAACCTACTGAGAGAATGCAGAAATAAATATAACCTGTTGTGCAACTGCGGGTTAGCTGTCGATTTTTAGCCTGCTGTGGACGCCTGTGAAACTTTTCAAGAAGTCTCTGGAATATTTTGTTTCATTCCTGTTCTGTTATTGATAAAACCTGTAAACCTACTGTTGCTATGTTGATTAAATTTATGAATAAAATTTGGAAACGTTCCTATACAAAAGCAAAGCAAGCAAACAAAGTGTAATAACAACAACAGTTAAGCATCACTGTCAAGCATCATTTGAAATGCCTTTCATATATGAAACGCATGTAATCTTAAATCCTGGGGCCCTGGCGGTGTAGCTCAGTTCGTTACAGAACCTTCCCAATGTGCCAAGGTTGCAGGTTCTATTCCTGGTCAGAGCACATGCAAGGATCAACGAATGAATGCATAAATAAGTGGCACAATGAATGGATGTTTCTCCTTTCTCTCTCTCTCTCTCTCTCTCTCTCTCTCTCTCTCTCTCTCTCTCTCTTTCTAAAAAAGAAAAAGAGAAATCCTGGACTCAGCAGAATGTAGTAACTGAATATAATCCTTGGTTGCTTCCCTTTGGTGACTATGCTAATGTATCAAGTAGCTTTTACTGTGTAACAAATTACCTTAACATGCATGGCTTAACATGGTAACCATTTATTAGTTAACGATTCTGTGGGTCAACATTTTGGGCTGGGCCAGTTCCTCTGGTCTTGGCTGGGCTCAGTCAAGCTTCTGTGGCCTTCTCTAGTTTTGGAGGCTCCTCCCCGCTCCCCCCCCCCCCCCCCCCCCACATTTCTGGCTGTTGGCAGGGGCAAACAGGGCCATTGGTTATATGTCTGTCACCATCCGGCTCATTCCCACGGTTGATGTCAGGGTTCCAAGTAGAGCAGCGAGGGCAAGCTTCAATGTGCAATTACTTTCTAAGTCTCTCTGCTTGCGTCGAGTTTGCTCTTATCACATAAAGTGACATGAAGCCTAACTCTGGGTTAGTACGAAAGAGGTCAATGGCATGAGAGCTTGAGAGAGGATACATTTCCAGGAATTTTGCTTGATATCGGTCACGGTGAAGTATTTACACATAGAAATTGGCAAACAATACAAACAAAGGCTTTCCCCCCACTCTCCCCCCCCCCCCCCCCCCAGAGAACCAGTTTACTACTCTGTCCCCAGGACTATTTGAGGACGTGGGTTCACAGAGAGCAATGATTGCCGCTGGTTTTGAAACGATCCCAGTGAATGTGGTCTTTTTGTATATCAGGGAGTCACCGTTTTCAAGCATAGCCATTATTGGAGCGGTGTCTGTATACAAAGATAGTTGTGTATGTGTGGAGCAGTCACGGGTTCACACTGTAGAGGTCACTGATGTCTTGTAAAGCGCCCGTTAGTCCTTTGCGGTAAGACGCTGCTTGAACCCAGCTAAGCCACTCTCTGTGACACAGTGATTTATCCGAAGGACAAACCCACAAACCAAGCTAATTCAGTCAGAATTATTCCCCAGGGTTTTTTTCCAACTGGAGTTGAGGGGAAGAAAGTCCCTCTTACACATTGTGATAATATGAGCCAAGAGCTGCCAGTGGTAATAATTACACTTTTGTGGGGGACAGTCAGCCCAAGAGAGAAGAGCTAACAGATTTGCATGAAAGAGAGGCAGGAACAGAGAGAGTTGAAGGGAGACAGAGAGGAGAAGACAAATCCACTCCATCCCTTCTTGCTATTTGGTCGTGTCTAACGCCACATATACAGTCTGAAGGAGGGTGGATTAGTGTCTGTCACTTACACCCAAAGCGTTTGGGGAAATACACAAACACACATATCTTGTTGCAGGGGTGGAGAAACTAGGACAAGGACGGATCAGCATTGCTGTGCAAAGACAGGATCTGGGTCAGGGCATCGAGTTCATCCCTGGGGGGTACATTAAACAAAGGCCTTGGTAATATCATATGTAGAGCTCCTCGGAGATTTGTAATTCTCCCCCTTCCTCCCGCCCCATGTCAGTTCAAGGTCTGGTTGAAGATAATAGAAATGACTCCAGACAACTGAAGCAGAAAGAGACTCACTACAGGGAATTCGGGGATTACACCGCTGTTGGGAGGGCAGGAGGCTGAGCTTCCAGGAACGGCTCCCCTGCCCGGAAATCATTATCCCGTGGTGCTCCGTCTCTTTGTAACCACAAAGCTAGCGCCCACCATTGAGATTTCTGCTTCTGCAACCACAGAAAAAACAAACAAACAAAAAAACCCAATACCCCCTTGGCCGTGCTCGCTAGCAGAAACACCAGCCGCCACAGAAGCACGTCTCACTTCCCAGTCTCACTCCTTACAGGCAACAACCGTTAACATCTTCATCTGTATCCTCCCAGAACATTTCCGAGCATACACAAACACACCTGCTTGTGTGTGTAGGCATATGTATTCATATAAAACAAATAGAAGCACACTGAATATTAGTCTGATTGCTAATGGATTTAAAGGACCTCTATTTAGATGACTTTTCTTTCTGTTGTTTGGAGGGGGATGGGTGATGCCTTTTCTAAATGAGAATGAAAGAACAGGACTAGGTTTCTTTCTTTCTTTTTTTCTTTCTTTCTTTCTTTCTTTCTTTCTTTCTTTCTTTCTTTCTTTCTTCCTTCCTTCCTTCCTTCCTTCCTTCCTTCCTTCCTTCCTTTCTTCCTTCCTTCCTTCTTTTCTTTCTTTCTTTCTTTCTTTCTTTCTTTCTTTCTTTCTTTCTTTCTTAATGACTGGGTTTCATAAACATATCACTTTGATCCCTAATTTTAACATGGAATCAGAGTCCTTGGAAATGAATCTAAAATACTTAGGAACAACATTAAGAATTAACTAAATAAAGAGGCACATAACTCTTTGAAAATCACTTTAAAATAAAGTGTTCTTTTGAGAGGAAACTTTAGATTTGTATATTCACATCTTTCTCTCTTAAAAGCCAACGTCTTTATATTTTGTGAAGGTGGAAATGTATACTTATTAATTTTTCTTTCTCTCTACTCATTAATTTTTAAAAGGGCAGAATTTTACAGTTTTGTCTAAATTCAATCTCAAAATTTACAGAGCAAAGAACAAATACATTGTCCTTTTAAAAACACAGCCGAGAGGGAACAATAAAAACAAATTTAAAAAACACCTCTAAATGCTAAAGACGGAAAAACAAGCAAACACAAAACAATAATAACAACAAATAACCCCAAACCGAAAAAACCCAAAAAGTATAAAAAGAAAGAAAATAAATTCTGAATCTAAGGTAAATAGCATTTATGGGCTGGATCACACATAAGGG